>NW_027485848.1:0-29935 GCF_050908995.1 Andrena cerasifolii
AAATTAAAACAAATTTTTTAAAAAAAAATAAAAAAAAATTTAAAAAAAAATTTTAAAAATTTAAAAAAAAATATAAAAAATGTTAAAAATTTTTGAAAAAAATTAAAAAAATAAAAAAATTTAAAAGTAATTTTAAAAAAATTTAAAAATTTAAAAAAAAATTTAAAAATTTTAAATTTTTTTTTTAAAAATTTAAAAAAATAAATAAAAAAAATGAAAAATTAAAAAAAAACAAAAAAAATTAAAAAAAAAATAAAAAAATTATGAAAAAAATTTAAAAAACATAAATAAAATTTTGTTTAAAGAAATTGTTAAAAATTTTAAAAAAATTATAAGAAAATTAAAAAAAATTAAAATTAAAAAAAAATTAAAAAATTAAAAAAATTTTTTTAAAAAATTTAAAAAAATTTTAAAAATTAAAAAAATTATAAGAAAATTAAAAAAAAATTTTAAAATTAAAAAAAAAATAAAAAAAATTAAAAAAAAATAAGAAAAAATTTTAAAAACATAAATAAAAAAAATTTTAAGAAAATTGTTAAAAAATTAAAACAAAATTTTTAAAAAAATTAAAAAAAATGTTTAAAAAATTAAAAAAATATAAGAAAATTAAAAAAAATTAAAAATTAAAAAAAAATTTTAAAAATTAAAAATTTTTTTTTTTAAATTAAAACAAATTTTTTAAAAAAAATTTAAAAAAAATTTAAAAAAAAAATTTAAAAATTTAAAAAAAAATGTTAAAAATTTTTGTAAAAAATTAAAAAAATAAAAAAATTTAAAAGTAATTTTAAAAAAATTTAAAAATTTAAAAAAAAATTTTAAAATTTAAAATTTTTTTTTAAAAAATTTAAAAAAATAAATAAAAAAAATGAAAAATTAAAAAAAAACAAAAAAAATTAAAAAAAAATAAAAAAAATATGAAAAAAGTTTAAAAAACATAAATAAAATTTTGTTTAAAGAAATTGTTAAAAAATTAAAACAAAATTTTTAAAAAAATTTTAAAAAAAATTTAAAAAAATGAAAAAAATTTTAAAAAATAAAAAAATTAAAAAATATAGAAAAAATTTTTAAAACAACAAAATTTTTTTTAAAGATTTTGTTAAAAAATTAAAACAAATTTTTAAAAAAAAATAAATAAAATTTTAAAAAATTAAAAAAAAATAAAAAAAATTATAAGAAAATTAAAAAAAAATTTGTTAAAAAATTAAAACAAATTTTTTAAAATAAAATTTAAAAAAAATTTTAAAAATTTTTAAAAAATTTAAAAAAAAAATTATAAGAAAATTAAAAAAATTTAAATTATAAAAAAATAAAAAAAAATTTAAAAAAATTTTGTTAAAAAATTAAAACAAATTTTAAAAAATTAAAAAAAATGTTTAAAAAATTAAAAAAAATGTTTAAAAAATTAAAAAAAAATATAAGAAAATTAAAAAAAATTAAAAATTAAAAAAAAAATAAAAAAAAATTAAAATTTTTTTTTAAAAAAATTAAAACAAATTTTTGTTGAAAAATTAAAACAAATTTTTTAAAATAAAATTTAAAAAAAATTTTAAAAAATTTTAAAAAATTTAAAAAAAATAAAAAAATTATAAGAAAATTAAAAAAAATTTAAATTATAAAAAAAATAAAAAAAAATTTAAAAAATTTTTGTTCAATAATTAAAACAAATTTTAAAAAATTAAAAAAAAATGTTTAAAAAATTAAAAAAAATATAAGAAAATTAAAAAAAATTAAAAATTAAAAAAAATAAAAAAAATTAAAAAATTATTTTTAAAAAATTAAAACAAATTTTTTTTAAAAATTAAAACAAATTTTTCATAAAAAATTAAAAAAATTATAAGAAAATTAAAAAAAAATTTTAAAATTAAAAAAAAAATAAAAAAATTTAAAAAAAATAAGAAAAAAATTTTAAAAACATAAATAAAAATTTTTTTAAAAAAATTGTTAAAAAATTAAAACAAAATTTTTAAAAAAAAGTTTAAAATTTTTTTTAAAAATTTAAAAAAAAAAATTATAAGAAAATTAAAAAGAAATTAAAAATTTTAAAAAAATTATAAGAAAATTAAAAAAAATTAAAATTAAAAAAAAATTAAAAAATTAAAAAAATTTTTTTAATAAATTAAAAAAAATAAACAAAATTTTTAAAAAAATTTAAAAAAAATTTTAAAAAATGAAAAATATTTCAAAAAAATAAAAAAAAATTAAAAAATTTTGTTAAAAAATTAAAAAAAAATTAAAAAATTATAAGAAAATTAAAAAAAAATTTAGAATTAAAAAAAAAATTAAAAAAATTTTGTTAAAAAGTTAAAACAAATTTTTTAAAAAAAAATTAAAAAAAATTTTTAAAAATTTAAAAAAATTTTAAAAATTAAAAAAATTATAAGAAAATTAAAAAAAAATTTTAAAATTAAAAAAAAAATAAAAAAATAAAAAAAAAATAAGAAAAAATTTTAAAAACATAAATAAAAAAATTTTTAAGAAAATTGTTAAAAAATTAAAACAAAATTTTTAAAAAAATTTTAAAAAATAAAAAAAAATTAAAAAATATAGAAGAAAAAAATAAAAAAATTTATTAAAAATTGTGTTAAATTAAAACAAATTTAAAAAAAAATTAAATAAAATTTAAAAAAATTAAAAAAAAAATTAAAAAATTATAAGAAAATTAAAAAAAAATTTAAAATTAAAAAAAAAATTAAAAAAAATTTTGTTAAAAAGTTAAAACAAATTTTTTAAAAAAAAATTAAAAAAATTTTTTAAAAATTTAAAAAAATTTTAAAAATTAAAAAAATTATAAGAAAATTAAAAAAAAAATTTAAAATTAAAAAAAAATAAAAAAATTAAAAAAAAAATAAGAAAAAATTTTAAAAACATAAATAAAAAATTTTTTAAGAAAATTGTTAAAAAATTAAAACAAAATTTTTAAAAAAATTTTTAAAAAAATTTTTAAAAAAATTTTTTAAAAAATTTAAAAAAATTAAAACAAATTTTAAAAAATTAAAAAAAATGTTTAAAAAATTAAAAAAATATAAGAAAATTAAAAAAAATTAAAAAAATTAAAAATTTTTTTTTTAAAAATTAAAACAAATTTTTTTTAAAAAATTAAAACAAATTTTTTAAAAAAAAATAAAAAAAATTTAAAAAAAAATTTTAAAAATTTAAAAAAAAATATAAAAAATGTTAAAAATTTTTGAAAAAAATTAAAAAAATAAAAAAATTTAAAAGTAATTTTAAAAAAATTTAAAAATTTAAAAAAAAATTTAAAAATTTAAAATTTTTTTTTAAAAATTTAAAAAAATAAATAAAAAAAATGAAAAATTAAAAAAAAACAAAAAAAATTAAAAAAAAATAAAAAAATTATGAAAAAAATTTAAAAAACATAAATAAAATTTTGTTTAAAGAAATTGTTAAAAAATTAAAACAAAATTTTTAAAAAAATTTTAAAAAAAATTTTAAAAAATGAAAAAAATTTTAAAAAATAAAAAAATTAAAAAATATAGAAAAAATTTTTAAAACAATAAAATTTTTTTTAAAGATTTTGTTAAAAAATTAAAACAAATTTTAAAAAAAAAATAAATAAAATTTTTAAAAATTAAAAAAAAATAAAAAAAATTATAAGAAAATTAAAAAAAAATTTGTTAAAAAATTAAAACAAATTTTTTAAAATAAAATTTAAAAAAAATTTTAAAAATTTTTAAAAAATTTAAAAAAAAAATTATAAGAAAATTAAAAAAATTTAAATTATAAAAAAATAAAAAAAAATTTAAAAAAATTTTGTTAAAAAATTAAAACAAATTTTAAAAAATTAAAAAAAATGTTTAAAAAATTAAAAAAAATGTTTAAAAAATTAAAAAAAAATATAAGAAAATTAAAAAAAATTAAAAATTAAAAAAAAATAAAAAAAAATTAAAATTTTTTTTAAAAAAAATTAAAACAAATTTTTGTTAAAAAATTAAAACAAAATTTTTAAAAAAAATTTAAAAAAAATTTTAAAAATGAAAAAAAAATTAAAAAATAAAAAAAATTAAAAAAATATAGAAGAAAAAAAAATAAAAAAATTTATTAAAAATTGTGTTAAATTAAAACAAATTTAAAAAAAAATTAAATAAAATTTTAAAAAATTAAAAAAAAAATTAAAAAATTAAAAATTAAAAAAAAATTTAAAATTAAAAAAAAAATTAAAAAATTTTTTAAAAAAAAATTAAAAAAATTTTTTAAAAATTTAAAAAAATTTTAAAAATTAAAAAAATTATAAGAAAATTAAAAAAAAAATTTAAAATTAAAAAAAAAATAAAAAAATTAAAAAAAAATAAGAAAAAATTTTAAAAACATAAATAAAAAAATTTTTAAGAAAATTGTTAAAAAATTAAAACAAAATTTTAAAAAAAAATTTTTAAAAAAATTTTTAAAAAAATTTTTAAAAACATTTTTTAAAAAATTTTAAAAAATAAAAAAAAATTAAAAAATATAGAAGAAAAAAAATAAAAAAATTTATTAAAAATTGTGTTAAATTAAAACAAATTTAAAAAAATTAAAAAAAAATTAAAAAATTATAAGAAAATTAAAAAAAAATTTAAAATTAAAAAAAAATTAAAAAATTATAAGAAAATTAAAAAAAAATTTAAAATTAAAAAAAAATTAAAAAAAATTTTGTTAAAAAGTTAAAACAAATTTTTTAAAAAAAATTTAAAAAAATTTTAAAAAATTTATAAAAATTTTAAAAATTAAAAAAATTATAAGAAAATTAAAAAAATTATAAGAAAATTAAAAAAAAATTTTAAAATTAAAAAAAAATAAAAAAAATTTTAAAAAAATAAGAAAAAATTTTAAAAACATAAATAAAAAATTTTTTAAGAAAATTGTTAAAAAATTAAAACAAAATTTTTAAAAAAATTTTTAAAAAAATTTAAAAAAATTAAAACAAATTTTAAAAAATTAAAAAAAATGTTTAAAAAATTAAAAAAATATAAGAAAATTAAAAAAAATTAAAAATTAAAAAAAAATTTTAAAAATTAAAAATTTTTTTTTAAAAATTTAAAAAAATAAATAAAAAAATTAAAAATTAAAAAAAAAACAAAAAAAATTTAAAAAAAATAAAAAAATTATGAAAAAAATTTAAAAAACATAAATAAAATTTTGTTTAAAGAAATTGTTAAAAAATTAAAACAAAATTTTTAAAAAAATTTTTAAAAAAATTTAAAAAAATGAAAAAAATTTTAAAAAATAAAAAAATTAAAAAATATAGAAAAAATTTTTAAAAAAATAAATTTTTTTTAAAGATTTTGTTAAAAAATTAAAACAAATTTTAAAAAAAAAATAAATAAAATTTTAAAAAATTAAAAAAAAATAAAAAAAATTATAAGAAAATTAAAAAAAAAATTGTTAAAAAATTAAAACAAATTTTTTAAAATAAAATTTAAAAAAAATTTTAAAAAATTTTAAAAAATTTAAAAAAAAAAATTATAAGAAAATTAAAAAAATTTAAATTATAAAAAAATAAAAAAAAATTTAAAAAAATTTTGTTAAAAAATTAAAACAAATTTTAAAAAATTAAAAAAAATGTTTAAAAAATTTAAAAAAAATATAAGAAAATTAAAAAAAATTAAAAATTAAAAAAAAAATTAAAATTTTTTTTTAAAAAAATTAAAACAAATTTTTGTTAAAAAATTAAAACAAATTTTTTAAAATAAAATTTAAAAAAAAATTTAAAAAATTTTAAAAAATTTTTAAAAAATTTTAAAAAATTTAAAAAAAATAAAAAAATTATAAGAAAATTAAAAAAAATTTAAATTATAAAAAAAATAAAAAAAATTAAAAAATTATTTTTAAAAAATTAAAACAAATTTTTTTTAAAAATTAAAACAAATTTTTCATAAAAAATTAAAAAAATTATAAGAAAATTAAAAAAAAATTTTAAAATTAAAAAAAAAATTAAAAAATTTAAAAAAAATAAGAAAAAAATTTTAAAAACATAAATAAAAATTTTTTTAAAAAAATTGTTAAAAAATTAAAACAAAATTTTTAAAAAAAAGTTTAAAATTTTTTTTAAAAATTTAAAAAAAAAAATTATAAGAAAATTAAAAAGAAATTAAAAATTTTAAAAAAATTATAAGAAAATTAAAAAAAATTAAAATTAAAAAAAAATTAAAAAATTAAAAAAATTTTTTTAATAAATTAAAAAAAATAAACAAAATTTTTAAAAAAATTTAAAAAAAATTTTAAAAAATGAAAAATATTTCAAAAAAATAAAAAAAAATTAAAAAATTTTGTTAAAAAATTAAAAAAAAATTAAAAAATTATAAGAAAATTAAAAAAAAATTTAAAATTAAAAAAAAAATTAAAAAAATTTTGTTAAAAAGTTAAAACAAATTTTTTAAAAAAAAATTAAAAAAAATTTTTAAAAATTTAAAAAAATTTTAAAAATTAAAAAAATTATAAGAAAATTAAAAAAAAATTTTAAAATTAAAAAAAAAATAAAAAAATAAAAAAAAAATAAGAAAAAATTTTAAAAACATAAATAAAAAAATTTTTAAGAAAATTGTTAAAAAATTAAAACAAAATTTTTAAAAAAATTTTAAAAAATAAAAAAAAATTAAAAAATATAGAAGAAAAAAATAAAAAAATTTATTAAAAATTGTGTTAAATTAAAACAAATTTAAAAAAAAATTAAATAAAATTTAAAAAAATTAAAAAAAAAATTAAAAAATTATAAGAAAATTAAAAAAAAATTTAAAATTAAAAAAAAAATTAAAAAAAATTTTGTTAAAAAGTTAAAACAAATTTTTTAAAAAAAAATTAAAAAAATTTTTTAAAAATTTAAAAAAATTTTAAAAATTAAAAAAATTATAAGAAAATTAAAAAAAAAATTTAAAATTAAAAAAAAATAAAAAAATTAAAAAAAAAATAAGAAAAAATTTTAAAAACATAAATAAAAAATTTTTTAAGAAAATTGTTAAAAAATTAAAACAAAATTTTTAAAAAAATTTTTAAAAAAATTTTTTAAAAAATTTAAAAAAATTAAAACAAATTTTAAAAAATTAAAAAAAATGTTTAAAAAATTAAAAAAATATAAGAAAATTAAAAAAAATTAAAAAAATTAAAAATTTTTTTTTTAAAAATTAAAACAAATTTTTTTTAAAAAATTAAAACAAATTTTTTAAAAAAAAATAAAAAAAATTTAAAAAAAAATTTTAAAAATTTAAAAAAAAATATAAAAAATGTTAAAAATTTTTGAAAAAAATTAAAAAAATAAAAAAATTTAAAAGTAATTTTAAAAAAATTTAAAAATTTAAAAAAAAATTTAAAAATTTAAAATTTTTTTTTAAAAATTTAAAAAAATAAATAAAAAAAATGAAAAATTAAAAAAAAACAAAAAAAATTAAAAAAAAATAAAAAAATTATGAAAAAAATTTAAAAAACATAAATAAAATTTTGTTTAAAGAAATTGTTAAAAAATTAAAACAAAATTTTTAAAAAAATTTTAAAAAAAATTTTAAAACATGAAAAAAATTTTAAAAAATAAAAAAATTAAAAAATATAGAAAAAATTTTTAAAACAATAAAATTTTTTTTAAAGATTTTGTTAAAAAATTAAAACAAATTTTAAAAAAAAAATAAATAAAATTTTTAAAAATTAAAAAAAAATAAAAAAAATTATAAGAAAATTAAAAAAAAATTTGTTAAAAAATTAAAACAAATTTTTTAAAATAAAATTTAAAAAAAATTTTAAAAATTTTTAAAAAATTTAAAAAAAAATTATAAGAAAATTAAAAAAATTTAAATTATAAAAAAATAAAAAAAAATTTAAAAAAATTTTGTTAAAAAATTAAAACAAATTTTAAAAAATTAAAAAAAATGTTTAAAAAATTAAAAAAAATGTTTAAAAAATTAAAAAAAAATATAAGAAAATTAAAAAAAATTAAAAATTAAAAAAAAATAAAAAAAAATTAAAATTTTTTTTAAAAAAAATTAAAACAAATTTTTGTTAAAAAATTAAAACAAAATTTTTAAAAAAAATTTAAAAAAAATTTTAAAAATGAAAAAAAAATTAAAAAATAAAAAAAATTAAAAAAATATAGAAGAAAAAAAAATAAAAAAATTTATTAAAAATTGTGTTAAATTAAAACAAATTTAAAAAAAAATTAAATAAAATTTTAAAAAATTAAAAAAAAAATTAAAAAATTATAAGAAAATTAAAAAAAAATTTAAAATTAAAAAAAAAATTAAAAAATTTTTTAAAAAAAATAAATTAAAAAAATTTTTTAAAAATTTAAAAAAATTTTAAAAATTAAAAAAATTAGAAGAAAATTAAAAAAAAAATTTAAAATTAAAAAAAAAATAAAAAATTAAAAAAAAATAAGAAAAAATTTTAAAAACATAAATAAAAAAATTTTTAAGAAAATTGTTAAAAAATTAAAACAAAATTTTAAAAAAAAATTTTTAAAAAAATTTTAAAAAAATTTTTAAAAACATTTTTTAAAAAATTTTAAAAAATAAAAAAAAATTAAAAAATATAGAAGAAAAAAAATAAAAAAATTTATTAAAAATTGTGTTAAATTAAAACAAATTTAAAAAAATTAAAAAAAATTAAAAAATTATAAGAAAATTAAAAAAAAATTTAAAATTAAAAAAAAATTAAAAAATTATAAGAAAATTAAAAAAAAATTTAAAATTAAAAAAAAATTAAAAAAAATTTTGTTAAAAAGTTAAAACAAATTTTTTAAAAAAAAATTTAAAAAAATTTTAAAAAATTTATAAAAATTTTAAAAATTAAAAAAATTATAAGAAAATTAAAAAAATTATAAGAAAATTAAAAAAAAATTTTAAAATTAAAAAAAAATAAAAAAAATTTTAAAAAAATAAGAAAAAATTTTAAAAACATAAATAAAAAATTTTTTAAGAAAATTGTTAAAAAATTAAAACAAAATTTTTAAAAAAATTTTTAAAAAAATTTAAAAAAATTAAAACAAATTTTAAAAAATTAAAAAAAATGTTTAAAAAATTAAAAAAATATAAGAAAATTAAAAAAAAATAAAAATTAAAAAATTTAAAAATTAAAATTTTTTTTAAAAATTTAAAAAATAAATAAATAAAAAAATTAAAAATAAAAAAAAAAAAAAAAATAAAAAAAATTATGAAAAAAATTTAAAAAACATAAATAAAATTTTGTTTAAAGAAATTGTTAAAAAATTAAAACAAAATTTTTAAAAAAATTAATTTTTAAAAAAATTTTTAAAAAAATTTAAAAAAATGAAAAAAATTTTAAAAAATAAAAAAATTAAAAAATATAGAAAAAAATTTTAAAAAAATAAATTTTTTTTAAAGATTTTGTTAAAAAATTAAAACAAATTTTAAAAAAAAAATAAATAAAATTTTAAAAAATTAAAAAAAAATAAAAAAAATTATAAGAAAATTAAAAAAAAAATTGTTAAAAAATTAAAACAAATTTTTTAAAATAAAATTTAAAAAAAATTTTAAAAAATTTTAAAAAATTTTTAAAAAATTTTAAAAAATTTAAAAAAAATAAAAAAATTATAAGAAAATTAAAAAAAATTTAAATTATAAAAAAAATAAAAAAAAATTTTAAAAATTTTTGTTAAAAAATTAAAACAAATTTTAAAAAATTAAAAAAAAATGTTTAAAAAATTAAAAAAAATATAAGAAAATTAAAAACAATTAAAAATTAAAAAAAAATAAAAAAAATTAAAAAATTATTTTTAAAAAATTAAAACAAATTTTTTTTTAAAAATTAAAACAAATTTTTTATAAAAAATTAAAAAAATTATAAGAAAATTAAAAAAAAATTTTAAAATTAAAAAAAAATAAAAAAATTTAAAAAAAATAAGAAAAAAATTTTAAAAACATAAATAAAAATTTTTTTAAAAAAATTGTTAAAAAATTAAAACAAAATTTTTAAAAAAAAGTTTAAAATTTTTTTTAAAAATTTAAAAAAAAAAAATTATAAGAAAATTGAAAAGAAATTAAAAATTTAAAAAAAATTATAAGAAAATTAAAAAAAATTAAAATTAAAAAAAAATTAAAAAATTAAAAAAATTTTTTTAATAAATTAAAAAAAATAAACAAAATTTTTAAAAAAATTTAAAAAAAATTTTAAAAAATGAAAAATATTTCAAAAAAATAAAAAAAAATTAAAAATTTTTGTTAAAAAATTAAAACAAAATTTTTAAAAAAATTTTAAAAAAAATTTAAAAAATGAAAAAAATTTTAAAAAATAAAAAAAAATTAAAAAATATAGAAGAAAAAAAAATAAAAAAATTTATTAAAAATTGTGTTAAATTAAAACAAATTTAAAAAAAAATTAAATAAAATTTTAAAAAATTAAAAAAAAAATTAAAAAATTATAAGAAAATTAAAAAAAAATTTAAAATTAAAAAAAAATTAAAAAAAATTTTGTTAAAAAGTTAAAACAAATTTTTTAAAAAAAAATTAAAAAAATTTTTTAAAAATTTAAAAAAATGAAAAAAATTTTAAAAAATAAAAAAATTAAAAAATATAGAAAAAAATTTTAAAAAAATAAATTTTTTTTAAAGATTTTGTTAAAAAATTAAAACAAACTTTAAAAAAAAATTAAATAAAATTTTAAAAAATTAAAAAAAATAAAAAAAATTATAAGAAAATTAAAAAAAAATTGTTAAAAAATTAAAACAAATTTTTTAAAAAAAAATAAAAAAAATTTAAAAAAAAATTTTAAAAATTTAAAAAAAAATATAAAAAATGTTAAAAAATTTTGTAAAAAATTAAAAAAATAAAAAAATTTAAAAGTAATTTTAAAAAAATTTAAAAATTTAAAAAAAAATTTAAAAATTTAAAATTTTTTTTTTAAAAATTTAAAAAAATAAATAAAAAAATGAAAAATTAAAAAAAAAACAAAAAAAATTAAAAAAAAAATAAAAAAATTATGAAAAAAATTTAAAAAACATAAATAAAATTTTGTTTAAAGAAATTGTTAAAAAATTAAAACAAAATTTTTAAAAAATTTTTAAAAAAAATTTAAAAAAATGAAAAAAATTTTAAAAAATAAAAAAATTAAAAAATATAGAAAAAAATTTAAAAAAAATAATTTTTTTTTAAAGATTTTGTTAAAAAATTAAAACAAACTTTAAAAAAAAATTAAATAAAATTTTAAAAAATTAAAAAAAAATAAAAAAAATTATAAGAAAATTAAAAAAAAATTGTTAAAAAATTAAAACAAATTTTTTAAAATAAAATTTTAAAAAAATTTTAAAAAATTTTAAAAAATTAAAAAAAAAAATTATAAGAAAATTAAAAAAAATTAAATTATAAAAAAATAAAAAAAAATTTTAAAGATTTTGTTAAAAAATTAAAACAAATTTTAAAAAATTTAAAAAAATGTTTAAAAAATTAAAAAAAATATAAGAAAATTAAAAAAAAATAAAAATTAAAAAAAATATAAAAAAATTAAAATTTTTTTTTAAAAAAATTAAAACAAATTTTTGTTAAAAAATTAAAACAAATTTTTTAAAATAAAATTTAAAAAAAATTTTAAAAAATTTTTAAAAAATTTTAAAAAATTTAAAAAAAATAAAAAAATTATAAGAAAATTAAAAAAAATTTAAATTATAAAAAAAATAAAAAAAAAATTAAAATGTTTTTTTTAAAAATTAAAACAAATTTTAAAAAAAAATTTTAAAAATTTAAAAATAATGTTTAAAAAATTTAAAAAAAATATAAGAAAATTAAAAAAAATTAAAAATTAAAAAAAAATAAAAAAAATAAAAAAAATTTTTTTAAAAAATTAAAACAAATTTTTTTTAAAAAATTAAAACAAATTTTTTTAAAAAAAATTAAACAAATTATAAGAAAAGTAAAAAAAAATTTAGAATTAAAAAAAAAAATAAAAAAATTAAAAAAAATAAGAAAAAAATTTTAAAAACATAAATAAAAAAATTTTTTAAAAAATTGTTAAAAATTAAAACAAAATTTTTAAAAAAATTTTAAAAAAAATTGTAAAAAATTAAAAAAATTTTAAAAAATAAAAAAAAAATTTAAAAAATATAGAAAAAAATTTAAAAAAAATAAAAAATTTTTTAAAAAATTTTGTTAAAAAATTAAAACAAAATTTTTACAAAAATTTGAAAAAAAAATTTAAAAAATGAAAAAAATTTTAAAAAATAAAAAAAATTAAAAAATATAGAAGAAAAAAAAATAAAAAAATTTATTAAAAATTGTGTTAAATTAAAACAAATTTAAAAAAAAATTAAATAAAATTTTAAAAAATTAAAAAAAAAATTAAAAAATTATAAGAAAATTAAAAAAAAATTTAAAATTAAAAAAAAAATTAAAAAAAATTTTGTTAAAAAGTTAAAACAAATTTTTTAAAAAAAAATTAAAAAAAATTTTAAAAATTTTTAAAAAATTTAAAAAAAATAAAAAAATTATAAGAAAATTAAAAAAATTTAAAATTAAAAAAAAAATAAAAAAATTTTTTTAAAAATTTTGTTAAAAATTGAACCATTTTGCTCTTCCTGCCACGCGTGCGCAACCCAGTCCCTTTGTGAGAGTCCCTCTCGTGGGCATGCGGGCACTTGCGTCCCAAGCGTCGAAGCGAGCGCTTCGTTACAGTTCTAAGTTTCTATTATCTTATAGTTTATTTTTCTTTATATATATATATATATATATATATATATATATATATATATATATATATATATATATATATATATGTGTTATTCTAATAAATTGATGTGCACTCCATACCACCGACTACTCCTGTTATGGACTACCTCTTTCAATGGTTATGGGCCCAGGAACGTAAAAGGTGGACGATTTAACCTAAAATAAGCCACGTGGTCAAGCATACACGTTCGGTGAGTCTGATAATTTACTAAAGCGAATTAAAGAGAAGAATTTGACAAAACAATGGCTGATATTGATAAGCAATCAAGTTTACGGATTGAGAAGTTATCAGATAATAATTACCGCACATGGAAGATAGAAATGAAATGGTTTCTCAAGGGCAAGGGACTACTAGACCACGTGCTTAGGAAAGATGATTTAGCGAATTTGACCACGGATGAACTAAGGAAAGCACATCAATCTCAAGATGATAAAGCAATAGCAGCCATTGGGTTGCACATTGAACCTAACCAACAGGTTCATATTGAAGAATGCACAAACGCACGTGACGCATGGGTTGCCTTAGAGCAAGTGCATCAGCCGAAATCCAGAATCAGGATATTGCAGTTAAAGAAACAACTTTACCAGTCCAGAATGATGGAAGACGAGTCAATGTCATCATACATATCTCGAGTTAAAATAATTGTAAAAAATCTCAACGAAGCGGACTGCGAAGTGCGAGACGATGACACAGCGTACACTCTACTAGCTGGATTGCCAAACGATTACGAAAATTTAAACATGTCTCTAGCCAACTTACCAGATAAACAGTTTACTTCGTCAGAAATAACCAAAATACTACTGACTGAGTATGACAGGCGTAAATCCAGATGCACTGATAACAACGAAGACCGCATGGAAGCATTGAATCTACGAAAGGGACCAAAGCAGACAACACACAAAGGTACATATCAAACACATAAACCAAAACCTCCTTTTTGTTCGCATTGCAGGAAAACAGGCCATAATATACAGAACTGTTGGTTCAAAAACAAAACCAAAAGTCAGAACCACAATGGCCAGAAGAAGGAAAGCAACGAAGGATTTTTGGTATCACTTAACAATATAGACATAGAAGATACATGGATCCTTGATAGCGGATGTACGCACCATGTATGTAAGCAAAGAAATTGGTTCGTAAAATTCAAGGAAACTCGCTTGGAACCAATCAACACAGCTGCTGAATCCAATGGAGAAAAGAGTCTCACACTGGAAACCGAAGGAATAGGTGATATCATAATAAAAGCCTTCATTGGTAATAGAACACAGGAAATAACATTACATAATGTATATTACGTACCTCGTATTAGAAAAAATTTATTGTCTGTTTCCCAAATCGAGCGAAGAGCCAAAGAAATTGTATTTGAAAACGGAAAAGCAAGTATTTATGATACAAGCAGAGGTAGGAAACTTATGTGCATAGCAGACAGACAAAATGATTTGTACGTAGTTCGTGCAAACGCGATTAGGAACCAGAGAGAAATATTGGAATCTCATAGCGTAGCCATACAAGACAGTAAATTATGGCACCACAGATTCTGCCATATAAACATGAAGACAATTGAAAAGACAGCAAGTCGAGTTCGAGGACTGGAAGATACAAAAATTAAAGAAAACGCATGTGAAGATTGTTACATTGGGAAATCAACAAAAATGCCTTGTAAAAAAATTGGAAATAGACAGTCGAAGGATGTTTGCGAGCTGATTCATTCGGATATCTGTGGACCGATGCCTACCAGGTCGTTAGGTGAGAGACAATATTTTGCAACATTCATCGACGATTTTTCAAAGTATGTTACAGTGGTGTTTCTTAAGACGAAGGATGAGATCAAGGATTGTATTAAAAAATATATAGCCAGCGCGGAACTCGAAACGGGAAAGAAAGTCAAGAGATTTCGTTCCGACAATGGAAAAGAATATTGTAACCAAGATCTAAGAACCTACTTTGAAGAGAAGGGTATTAAGCACGAAAGATCGAACGTCGAAACACCCCAGATGAATGGGATAGCTGAACGAATCAACAGAACGCTACTTGATTTAACCAGGTCAATGTTGAAATCTGCCAGATTGCCTCAGAAATTTTGGGCTGAGGCCGTCGCTACAGCAGCGTATGCCAGGAACCGAGTTGTTCACACGTCCAATAAGGATCAAGTCCCACTTGCTATTTGGTCAGGAATAACTCCAAGTGTAAAACACTTAAAAGCGTACGGAGCATTGGCTTACGCACATTTACCAAAGCAAGGACAGAGGAAGTTGGACGATAGAGCCACTCCAGCCGTATTAGTCGGCTACGCATCCCAGACAAGAGGCTACCGCCTATGGTGCCCGAAGAAACGGGACGTAATAGTAACCAAACATGTGCGTTTCGTAGAAGATAAGATGGGTTTTGAATGGTTGCACCGCGAGAATATAGACTATGAATACGATACTATTGCATATAACGACATTTGGTCGGAAGAAGAAGATGGACCACAAACTGATGCACAGATCGCGGACATGGAAGAAGCAACGCAGCAGCAAATTTCAACTACAGTCGATAAACCGACTAAGGAGACAGTGGGGGTGAAGGATACTCAGCTGAAAAGGAAGGTTGGAAGACCAAGGAAAATAGTAAGGAATCCATACGGAAGAAAAGGGAAACCTCGTCCGCAAGAGGACCAAACGAGCATCGCTGAAGAAGAGGACAGAGAAAGCATAGAACTAAATCTTATGGAGATTACGGAGCCAAATACCCTAAACGAAGCCTTGTCGTCTCCGCAAGCAAAGCAATGGGAAAGGGCTATGGAAGATGAACTGAATAGCCTGATACAAAGAAAAACCTGGAAGACCATTGACAGCCTACCAGCAGACCGAGAAGTTATAGGTAGTAAATGGGT
Organism: Andrena cerasifolii; assembly: GCF_050908995.1. Taxonomy (NCBI): domain Eukaryota; kingdom Metazoa; phylum Arthropoda; class Insecta; order Hymenoptera; family Andrenidae; genus Andrena; species Andrena cerasifolii. The sequence continues at coordinate 15,527 of NW_027485848.1, forward strand.
GTTCAAATTAAAAAGAGACTGTGATGGTAAAGTACTTAGATATAAGGCCAGATTGGTAGCACAAGGTTTCACCCAACAAAAGGGGGTAGATTACCACGAAACCTATGCACCAGTAGCTAGTTTTTCGATAATAAGGTTGTTATTAGCGATTTCAGGTATTTTCGGTTGGCACACTAGACAGCTAGATATAAAATGCGCGTATCTTTATGGAAAGCTTGAGGAGGAAATTTTTATGAAGCTACCTCAGTCGAACAAACATGAGGAAGGAAGAATCGTAAAACTAGACAAGCCCATTTATGGACTCAAACAGTCAGGCAGAAATTGGAATGCTGAACTGGATGGCTTCTTCACGGAACAAAGGTTTGAGAGATTGCGCTCATCCAATTGCGTTTATATCAAAGGACACTGGACCGTAGCTGTAATTTATGTAGACGATATTTTCATATTTGCGAAAGAACTAACGTCGATAGAAAACTTTGTTAAACTCATTGATGAGAAATACGAAACCAAAGATCTCGGGGAAATAAATCATGCCTTAGGTGTTAAGATAGAGAGAAACGATAATTCCATTGTACTTAGTCAAACGCCATATTTAGAATCCTTGTTACGCAAGTATAACATGAAAGATTGTAGGGGCGCGACAACCCCATTAGAACCCGGTTTAAAAATTTTAAAGAGTTCATTACCAGATCGGTTAAACGATAACGGAATAACGGCATATCGAGAGTTAATAGGATCGTTAATGTATGTAGCCTTGCGAAGTAGACCAGATATTTTGTTTGCCGTGACAAAATTGTCACAGTTCAACTCATGTCCGAGCGAGATACACTGGACTCAGGCTAAGCATATTTTGCGTTATTTATACAAGACTGAAAAATACGTTATGCGTTACGATATAGACGAAAAGCCCGAAATTAAATTTTTTTGCGACGCAGATTGGGCAGGCGATATGGACGATCGGCATTCGTTTACAGGTGTGGTTGTAATGATAGGATCCAACCCTGTACAATGGATAGCATCTAAACAAAAGTGTGTATCCATGTCGACCATGGAAGCCGAGTACATCGCGTTAGCGTCTGCGGCAAAGGAAGCAACATGGTTAAAAATGTTTTTAAGCGAACTAGAACTTTATGAATACTTCTCGGGAATTAGCAATATATACTGCGACAACAAATCAGCAATACAGCGCGATATCTCTTAAAGTATTGTCGATAAAAATATAAAAAAAATAGGGAATTGCATGGTTCGAGGGGGCCCATTTATTAGCGCGAACGAATTTTGTTTCCGATTATTATTTTAAAAGATACGATGGTCAAGTTCGGTTTTTCAAATGGAACTATTTTTTTTGAAGACCTGAGTTGATAGTGCGTTCCAAGACAAATTCAATAAGCTTTAATGTATACACTTTATTTCCACTGGTTTTTAAGATATTGCGCTTGCAAATTTACTGATTTTCACTGCAAGAAACCCCTCTGGAATGGCAAAAACCGGGGCGGTCTTACTGGCCCCACGGGTGGCACTGCCTGTTGAAATGGATACTTACCTGCCAAAGGTCTACGCCAGAAATGGCAGGCCCAAAGGCTGGACAATTCTTTTCCGTCAGAAATGCTACTTAGGTAGGTACATCTGCGGTATCGAGAAGCGCATCGTTACTTTTATTTCGCACTTGCTTCTACGCTCGGATGGCCGGTTCTTTTGTGAGGGATGCAAATCCGATTGGTTCTGATACAATCTGCTCCCTATGGTTGAAATTTAGGCTAGCAACTTTCACTCCTCCTAACCTAACCAATCCAACTTGCATCCCTCCGAAAAGAACCGGCCATCCGAGCGTAGAAGCAAGTGCGAAATAAAAGTAACGATGCGCTTCTCGATACCGCAGATGTACCTACCTAAGTAGCATTTCTGAAGGAAAAGAATTGTCCAGCTTTTGGGCCTGCCAACCCTGTCGTAGACCTTTGGCAGGTAGGTATCAGTTACAACAGGCAATGCCACCCGTAGCGCCAGTAAGACCGCCCCCGGTTTTTGCCATTCCAGAGGGGTTTCTTGCAGTGAAAATCAGTAAATTTGCAAGCGCAATATCTTAAAAACCAGTGGAAATAAAGTGTATACATTAAAGCTTATTGAATTTGTCTTGGAACGCACTATCAACTCAGGTCTTCAAAAAAAATAGTTCCATTTGAAAAACCGAACTTGACCATCGTATCTTTTAAAATAATAATCGGAAACAAAATTCGTTCGCGCTAATAAATGGGCCCCCTCGAACCATGCAATTCCCTATTTTTTTTATATTTTTATCGACAATGCTTTAAGAGATATCGCGCTGTCCACTCCTTAGTGGGACACCCTGTATACTGCGACAACAAATCAGCAATAGAGTTCTCAAAAAGCCGTATCGAAAATCGGCGAACTAAACACATAGATATAGCATACCATTTTATAAGAGAGGAAGTTGAAAAGAACTCAGTCACATTGTCATACGTCGCCTCCAACGAAAATTTAGCGGACGTAATGACGAAGGGCCTAAAATGCGCGGCTCATAAAGCCTGTACCAAAGGGTTAAAATTAGGAACAGCAAAAGTGGGGGATTGAACCAGTTTGCTCTTCCTGCCACGCATGCGCAACCCAGTCCCTTTGTGAGAGTCCCTCTCGTGGGCATGCGGGCACTTGCGTCCCAAGCGTCGAAGCGAGCGCTTCGTTACAGTTCTAAGTTTCTATTATCTTATAGTTTATTTTTCTTTATATATATATATATATATATATATATATATATATATATATGTGTTATTCTAATAAATGATGTGCACTCCATACCACCGACTACTCCTGTTATGGACTACCTCTTTCATATTTTTATTTAACTTTTTTTATTTTTTTTAATTTTTTAAAAAAAAATTTGAAAATTTTTAAAAATTTTTTTGAAAATTTTTTAAAATTTTTTGAAAATTTTTTAAATTTTTTTTAAAATTTTTATTTAATTTTATAAATTCTTTTATAATTTTTTTTTAAATTAATATTTTTTTTGAAAATTTTTTAAAGTTTTTTTGAAAATTTTTAAATTTTTTTTAAATTTTTTTATATTTTTTAAAAAATTTGTTTTAATTTTTTAACAATTTTAAAAATTTTTTTTTTAATTTTCATTTTTCTTTTATTTTACTTTTTTAATTTTTTAAATTTTAAAAATTTTTTAATTTGCTTATAAATTTTTTTTTAAATTTTTTAAATTTTTAAAAATTTTTTAATTCTTTTTAATTTTAAAAATTTTCTTTTTATATTTTAAATTTTTTTTGCCTTATTTTTTTTTATTTTTTTAAAAAATGTTTTAAAAATTTAAAAAAAATTTTTTTAAAAATTTATTAAAAATTTTTTTTAAAAAAATTGTTTTAATTTTTTAACAATTTTTTATTTTTTTTTTAATTTTTATTTTTCTTTTATTGTACTTTTTTAATTTAAAATTTTTTTTTAATTTTCTTATAATTTTTTTATTTTTTTTAAATTTTTTAAATTTTTAAATTTTTTTTTAATTTTTTCAAAATTTTTTGAAATTTAAAAATTTTTTTTTTAAATTTTTTTATATTTTTTAATTTTTTTAAATTATTATTTATTTAAAAAAAAAAATTTTTTCAAATATTTTTAAATTTTTTTAAATTTTTTAAAATTTTGTTTTAATTTTTTAACAATTTTTTTTAAATGTTTTAAAAAAAATTAAATTTTTTTCTCAATTTTTTTAAAAAATTTTTATTTAATTTTTTAAAATTTAAAAAAAAAATTTATTTTTTTTTAAATTCTTTTTCAAAATATTTAAAAAATTTTAAATTTTTTTAAAAAATTTTTGAAAATTTTTAAAAACTTTTTTTTAAATTTTTTTTTAATTTTTATTTAACTTTTTTATTTTTTTTTTAATGTTTTAAAAAAAAATTTGAAATTTTTTAAAAAATTTTTTTAAAATTTTTTAAATTTTTTTTGAAAATTTAAAAAAAAAATTTTTTTAATTTTTTAAAATTTTTTTAAAATTTGTATTTAACTTTTTTTATTTTTTTTAAATTTTTTTGAAAATTTTTTAAAATTTTTTAAATTTTTTTTCAAATTTTTTTATATTTTTTATTTAATTTTTTTTAAATTTTTATTTAATTTTATAAATTTTTTTATAAATTTCTTTTAAATTTAAAATTTTTTTTTTTATTTTTTTTTAATTTTTTACAAAAAATTTTTTAATTTTGTGTATATTTTTAAAATTTAAAAAAAAATTTTTGAATCTAAATTTTTTTAAAATTTTCTTTACTTTATTTGTTTTTAAATTTAAAAAAAATTTAATTTTTTTAAAATTATTTCTTTTTGTTTCAAATAACGTTTTTTTAATTTTTTTTTAATTTTTATTTGTTTATTTTTTTAATTTTTTTATATATTTTTTTAATTTTTGTATATTGTTTTTATTTAAATTTTTTTTTATATTTTAAAATTTTTTTATTTTTTTAATTTTTTTTAAAAAAAATTTTGAAAATTTTTTGAAAATTTTTTTTTAATTTTTTAAAATTTTTTTTAAATTTTTATTTAACTTTTTCTATTTTTTTTAATTTTTTAAAAAAAAATTTGAAAATTTTTAAAAATTTTTTTGAAAATTTTTTAAAATTTTTTGAAAATTTTTTAAGTTTTTTTTATAATTTTTTAAATTCTTTTATAAATTTTTTTTAAATTTAAATTTTTTTTGAAAATTTTTTAAAGTTTTTTTGAAAATTTTTAAATTTTTTTAAAATTTTTTATATTTTTTAAAAAATTTGTTTTAATTTTTTAACAATTTTTAAATTTTTTTAAAATTTTTATTTTTCTTTTATTTTACTTTTTTAATTTTTTAAAATTATAAATGTTTTTTATAATTTTCTTATAATTTTTTAATTTTTTTTAAAATTTTTTTTAATTTTTTTAAATTTTTTTGAAAATTTTTTAAAATTTTTTACAATTTTTTTTAAAATTTTTTTATATTTTTTATTTAATTTTTTTAAAATTTTTATTTAATTTTTTAAATTTTTTTAAAATTTTTTTTAAAATTTTTTTATATTTGTTTTTTAATTTTTTACAAATTTTTAAAATTTTTTTATATTTTTTAAATTTAAAAAAAATTTTCTTTATTTTTTTATTTTTTTTTAATGAACCAGTTTGCTCTTCCTGCCACGCGTGCGCAACCCAGTCCCTTTGTGAGAGTCCCTCTCGTGGGCATGCGGGCACTTGCGTCCCAAGCGTCGAAGCGAGCGCTTCGTTACAGTTCTAAGTTTCTATTATCTTATAGTTTATTTTTCTTTATATATATATATATATATATATATATATATATATATATATATATGTGTTATTCTAATAAATTGATGTGCACTCCATACCACCGACTACTCCTGTTATGGACTACCTCTTTCAATGGTTATGGGCCCAGGAACGTAAAAGGTGGACGATTTAACCTAAAATAAGCCACGTGGTCAAGCATACACGTTCGGTGAGTCTGATAATTTACTAAAGCGAATTAAAGAGAAGAATTTGACAAAACAATGGCTGATATTGATAAGCAATCAAGTTTACGGATTGAGAAGTTATCAGATAATAATTACCGCACATGGAAGATAGAAATGAAATGGTTTCTCAAGGGCAAGGGACTACTAGACCACGTGCTTAGGAAAGATGATTTAGCGAATTTGACCACGGATGAACTAAGGAAAGCACATCAATCTCAAGATGATAAAGCAATAGCAGCCATTGGGTTGCACATTGAACCTAACCAACAGGTTCATATTGAAGAATGCACAAACGCACGTGACGCATGGGTTGCCTTAGAGCAAGTGCATCAGCCGAAATCCAGAATCAGGATATTGCAGTTAAAGAAACAACTTTACCAGTCCAGAATGAAGGAAGACGAGTCAATGTCATCATACATATCTCGAGTTAAAATAATTGTAAAAAATCTCAACGAAGCGGACTGCGAAGTGCGAGACGATGACACAGCGTACACTCTACTAGCTGGATTGCCAAACGATTACGAAAATTTAAACATGTCTCTAGCCAACTTACCAGATAAACAGTTTACTTCGTCAGAAATAACCAAAATACTACTGACTGAGTATGACAGGCGTAAATCCAGATGCACTGATAACAACGAAGACCGCATGGAAGCATTGAATCTACGAAAGGGACCAAAGCAGACAACACATAAAGGTACATATCAAACACATAAACCAAAACCTCCTTTTTGTTCGCATTGCAGGAAAACAGGCCATAATATACAGAACTGTTGGTTCAAAAACAAAACCAAAAGTCAGAACCACAATGGCCAGAAGAAGGAAAGCAACGAAGGATTTTTGGTATCACTTAACAATATAGACATAGAAGATACATGGATCCTTGATAGCGGATGTACGCACCATGTATGTAAGCAAAGAGATTGGTTCGTAAAATTCAAGGAAACTCGCTTGGAACCAATCAACACAGCTGCTGAATCCAATGGAGAAAAGAGTCTCACACTGGAAACCGAAGGAATAGGTGATATCATAATAAAAGCCTTCATTGGTAATAGAACACAGGAAATAACATTACATAATGTATATTACGTACCTCGTATTAGAAAAAATTTATTGTCTGTTTCCCAAATCGAGCGAAGAGCCAAGGAAATTGTATTTGAAAACGGAAAAGCAAGTATTTATGATACAAGCAGAGGTAGGAAACTTATGTGCATAGCAGACAGACAAAATGATTTGTACGTAGTTCGTGCAAACGCGATTAGGAACCAGAGAGAAATATTGGAATCTCATAGCGTAGCCATACAAGACAGTAAATCATGGCACCACAGATTCTGCCATATAAACATGAAGACAATTGAAAAGACAGCAAGTCGAGTTCGAGGACTGGAAGATACAAAAATTAAAGAAAACGCATGTGAAGATTGTTACATTGGGAAATCAACAAAAATGCCTTGTAAAAAAAATTGGAAATAGACAGTCGAAGGATGTTTGCGAGCTGATTCATTCGGATGTCTGTGGACCGATGCCTACCAGGTCGTTAGGTGAGAGACAATATTTTGCAACATTCATCGACGATTTTTCAAAGTATGTTACAGTGGTGTTTCTTAAGACGAAGGATGAGATCAAGGATTGTATTAAAAAATATATAGCCAGCGCGGAACTCGAAACGGGAAAGAAAGTCAAGAGATTTCGTTCCGACAATGGAAAAGAATATTGTAACCAAGATCTAAGAACCTACTTTGAAGAGAAGGGTATTAAGCACGAAAGATCGAACGTCGAAACACCCCAGATGAATGGGATAGCTGAACGAATCAACAGAACGCTACTTGATTTAACCAGGTCAATGTTGAAATCTGCCAGATTGCCTCAGAAATTTTGGGCTGAGGCCGTCGCTACAGCAGCGTATGCCAGGAACCGAGTTGTTCACACGTCCAATAAGGATCAAGTCCCACTTGCTATTTGGTCAGGAATAACTCCAAGTGTAAAACACTTAAAAGCGTACGGAGCATTGGCTTACGCACATTTACCAAAGCAAGGACAGAGGAAGTTGGACGATAGAGCCACTCCAGCCGTATTAGTCGGCTACGCATCCCAGACAAGAGGCTACCGCCTATGGTGCCCGAAGAAACGGGACGTAATAGTAACCAAACATGTGCGTTTCGTAGAAGATAAGATGGGTTTTGAATGGTTGCACCGCGAGAATATAGACTATGAATACGATACTATTGCATATAACGACATTTGGTCGGAAGAAGAAGATGGACCACAAACTGATGCACAGATCGCGGACATGGAAGAAGCAACGCAGCAGCAAATTTCAACTACAGTCGATAAACCGACTAAGGAGACAGTGGGGGTGAAGGATACTCAGCTGAAAAGGAAGGTTGGAAGACCAAGGAAAATAGTAAGGAATCCATACGGAAGAAAAGGGAAACCTCGTCCGCAAGAGGACCAAACGAGCAACGCTGAAGAAGAGGACAGAGAAAGCATAGAACTAAATCTTATGGAGATTACGGAGCCAAATACCCTAAACGAAGCCTTGTCGTCTCCGCAAGCAAAGCAATGGGAAAGGGCTATGGAAGATGAACTGAATAGCCTGATACAAAGAAAAACCTGGAAGACCATTGACAGCCTACCAGCAGACCGAGAAGTTATAGGTAGTAAATGGGTGTTCAAATTAAAAAGAGACTGTGATGGTAAAGTACTTAGATATAAGGCCAGATTGGTAGCACAAGGTTTCACCCAACAAAAGGGGGTAGATTACCACGAAACCTATGCACCAGTAGCTAGTTTTTCGATAATAAGGTTGTTATTAGCGATTTCAGGTATTTTCGGTTGGCACACTAGACAGCTAGATATAAAATGCGCGTATCTTTATGGAAAGCTTGAGGAGGAGATTTTTATGAAGCTACCTCAGTCGAACAAACATGAGGAAGGAAGAATCGTAAAACTAGACAAGCCCATTTATGGACTCAAACAGTCAGGCAGAAATTGGAATGCTGAACTGGATGGCTTCTTCACGGAACAAAGGTTTGAGAGATTGCGCTCATCCAATTGCGTTTATATCAAAGGACACTGGACCGTAGCTGTAATTTATGTAGACGATATTTTCATATTTGCGAAAGAACTAACGTCGATAGAAAACTTTGTTAAACTCATTGATGAGAAATACGAAACCAAAGATCTCGGGGAAATAAATCATGCCTTAGGTGTTAAGATAGAGAGAAACGATAATTCCATTGTACTTAGTCAAACGCCATATTTAGAATCCTTGTTACGCAAGTATAACATGAAAGATTGTAGGGGCGCGACAACCCCATTAGAACCCGGTTTAAAAATTTTAAAGAGTTCATTACCAGATCGGTTAAACGATAACGGAATAACGGCATATCGAGAGTTAATAGGATCATTAATGTATGTAGCCTTGCGAAGTAGACCAGATATTTTGTTTGCCGTGACAAAATTGTCACAGTTCAACTCATGTCCGAGCGAGATACACTGGACTCAGGCTAAGCATATTTTGCGTTATTTATACAAGACTGAAAAATACGTTATGCGTTACGATATAGACGAAAAGCCCGAAATTAAAATTTTTTGCGACGCAGATTGGGCAGGCGATATGGACGATCGGCATTCGTTTACAGGTGTGGTTGTAATGATAGGATCCAACCCTGTACAATGGATAGCATCTAAACAAAAGTGTGTATCCATGTCGACCATGGAAGCCGAGTACATCGCGTTAGCGTCTGCGGCAAAGGAAGCAACATGGTTAAAAATGTTTTTAAGCGAACTAGAACTTTATGAATACTTCTCGGGAATTAGCAATATATACTGCGACAACAAATCAGCAATAGAGTTCTCAAAAAGCCGTATCGAAAATCGGCGAACTAAACACATAGATATAGCATACCATTTTATAAGAGAGGAAGTTGAAAAGAACTCAGTCACATTGTCATACGTCGCCTCCAACGAAAATTTAGCGGACGTAATGACGAAGGGCCTAAAATGCGCGGCTCATAAAGCCTGTACCAAAGGGTTAAAATTAGGAACAGCAAAAGTGGGGGATTGAACCAGTTTGCTCTTCCTGCCACGCATGCGCAACCCAGTCCCTTTGTGAGAGTCCCTCTCGTGGGCATGCGGGCACTTGCGTCCCAAGCGTCGAAGCGAGCGCTTCGTTACAGTTCTAAGTTTCTATTATCTTATAGTTTATTTTTCTTTATATATATATATATACAGGGTGTCCCACTAAGGAGTGGACAGCGCGATATCTCTTAAAGTATTGTCGATAAAAATATAAAAAAAATAGGGAATTGCATGGTTCGAGGGGGCCCATTTATTAGCGCGAACGAATTTTGTTTTCGATTATTATTTTAAAAGATACGATGGTCAAGTTCGGTTTTTCAAATGGAACTATTTTTTTTGAAGACCTGAGTTGATAGTGCGTTCCAAGACAAATTCAATAAGCTTTAATGTATACACTTTATTTCCACTGGTTTTTAAGATATTGCGCTTGCAAAATTACTGATTTTCACTGGAAGAAAACCCTCTGGAATAGGAAGGACCGGGGTCGGTCTTACTGGCGCTACGGGTGGCATTGCCTGTTGAAACTGATACCTACCTGCCAATGGTCTACGACAGGGTTCGCAGGCCCAAAAGCTGGACAATTCTTTTCCGTCAGAAATGCTACTTAGGTAGGTACATCTGCGGTATCGAGAAGCGCATCGTTACTTTTATTTCGCACTTGCTTCTACGCTCGGATGGCCGGTTCTTTTGGGAGGGATGCAAGTTGGATTGGTTAGATTAGGAGGAGTGAAAGTTGCTAGACTAAATTTCAACCATAGGGAGCAGATTGTGTCAAAAGAAAAGAATTGTCCAGCCTTTGGGCCTGCCATTTCTGGCGTAGACCTTTGGCAGGTAAGTATCCATTTCAACAGGCAGTGCCACCCGTGGCGCCAGTAAGACCGCCCCCGGTTTTTGCCATTCCAGAGGGGTTTCTTGCAGTGAAAATCAGTAAATTTGCAAGCGCAATATCTTAAAAACCAGTGGAAATAAAGTGTATACATTAAAGCTTATTGAATTTGTCTTGGAACGCACTATCAACTCAGGTCTTCAAAAAAAATAGTTCCATTTGAAAAACCGAACTTGACCATCGTATCTTTTAAAATAATAATCGAAAACAAAATTCGTTCGCGCTAATAAATGGGCCCCCTCGAACCATGCAATTCCCTATTTTTTTATATTTTTATCGACAATACTTTAAGAGATATCGCGCTGTCCACTCCTTAGTGGGACACCCTGTATATATATATATATATGTGTTATTCTAATAAATTGATGTGCACTCCATACCACCGACTACTCCTGTTATGGACTACCTCTTTCATATTTTTATTTAACTTTTTTTATTTTTTTTAATTTTTTAAAAAAAAATTTGAAAATTTTTAAAAATTTTTTTGAAAATTTTTTGAAAATTTTTTAAATTTTTTTTTAAATTTTTATTTAATTTTATAAATTCTTTTATAATTTTTTTTTAAATTAATATTTTTTTTTTAAATTTTTTAAAGTTTTTTTTGAAAATTTTTAAATTTTTTTAAATTCTTTTTCAAAATATTTAAAAAATTTTAAATTTTTTTAAAAATTTTTTGAAAATTTTTAAAAACTTTTTTTTAATTTTTTTTTAATTTGTATTTAACTTTTTTTTTTTTTTAATGTTTTAAAAAAAATTTTTTTTAAAATTTTTTAATTTTTTTTTGAAAATTTAAAAAAAATTTTTTTTAATTTTTTAAAATTTTTTTAAAATTTGTATTTAACTTTTTTTATTTTTTTTAAATTTTTTTGAAAATTTTTTAAAATTTTTAAATTTTTTTCAAATTTTTTTATATTTTTTATTTAATTTTTTTAAAAATTTTTATTTAATTTTATAAATTTTTTTATAAATTTCTTTTAAATTTAAAATTTTTTTTTTTATTTTTTTTTAATTTTTTACAAAAAATTTTTTAATTTTGTGTATATTTTTAAAATTAAAAAAAAATTTTTGAATCTAAATTTTTTTAAAATTTTCTTTACTTTATTTTTTTTTAAATTTAAAAAAAAATTTAATTTTTTTTAAATTATTTCTTTTTGTTTCAAATAACGTTTTTTTAATTTTTTTTTAATTTTTATTTGTTTATTTTTTTAATTTTTTTATATATTTTTTTTAATTTTTGTATATTTTTTTTATTTAAATTTTTTTTTATATTTTAAAATTTTTTTATTTTTTTAATTTTTTTTAAAAAAAATTTTGAAAATTTTTTGAAAATTTTTTTTTAATTTTTTTAAATTTTTTTTAAATTTTTATTTAACTTTTTTTATTTTTTTTAATTTTTTAAAAAAGAATTTGAAAATTTTTAAAATTTTTTTTGAAAATTTTTTAAAATTTTTTGAAAATTTTTTAAATTTTTTTTTTAATTTTTTAAATTCTTTTATAATTTTTTTTAAATTTAAATTTTTTTTGAAAATTTTTTAAAGTTTTTTTGAAAATTTTTAAATTTTTTTTAAATTTTTTTATATTTTTTAAAAAATTTGTTTTAATTTTTTAACAATTTTTAAATTTTTTAAAATTTTTATTTTTCTTTTATTTTACTTTTTTAATTTTTTAAAATTATAAATGTTTTTTATAATTTTCTTATAATTTTTTAATTTTTTTTAAATTTTTAAATTTTTTTAAAAATTTTTTGAAATTTTTTTTTAAATTTTTTGAAAATTTTTAAAAATTTTTTTGAAATTTTTTTAAAATTTTTTTGAAAATTTAAAAAAATTTTTTTTTAATTTTTTTAAATTTTTTTTTTAAATTTTTTTTAATTTTTTTAAATTTTTTTGAAAATTTTTTAAAATTTTTTACAATTTTTTTTAAAATTTTTTTATATTTTTTATTTAATTTTTTTAAAATTTTTATTTAATTTTTTAAATTTTTTTAAAATTATTTTTAAAATTTTTTTATATTTGTTTTTTAATTTTTTACAATTTTTTAAAAATTTTTTTATATTTTTTAAATTTAAAAAAAATTTTCTTTATTTTTTTATTTTTTTTTAATGAACCAGTTTGCTCTTCCTGCCACGCGTGCGCAACCCAGTCCCTTTGTGAGAGTCCCTCTCGTGGGCATGCGGGCACTTGCGTCCCAAGCGTCGAAGCGAGCGCTTCGTTACAGTTCTAAGTTTCTATTATCTTATAGTTTATTTTTCTTTATATATATATATATATATATATATATATATATATATATATATATATATATATATGTGTTATTCTAATAAATTGATGTGCACTCCATACCACCGACTACTCCTGTTATGGACTACCTCTTTCAATGGTTATGGGCCCAGGAACGTAAAAGGTGGACGATTTAACCTAAAATAAGCCACGTGGTCAAGCATACACGTTCGGTGAGTCTGATAATTTACTAAAGCGAATTAAAGAGAAGAATTTGACAAAACAATGGCTGATATTGATAAGCAATCAAGTTTACGGATTGAGAAGTTATCAGATAATAATTACCGCACATGGAAGATAGAAATGAAATGGTTTCTCAAGGGCAAGGGACTACTAGACCACGTGCTTAGGAAAGATGATTTAGCGAATTTGACCACGGATGAACTAAGGAAAGCACATCAATCTCAAGATGATAAAGCAATAGCAGCCATTGGGTTGCACATTGAACCTAACCAACAGGTTCATATTGAAGAATGCACAAACGCACGTGACGCATGGGTTGCCTTAGAGCAAGTGCATCAGCCGAAATCCAGAATCAGGATATTGCAGTTAAAGAAACAACTTTACCTGTCCAGAATGAAGGAAGACGAGTCAATGTCATCATACATATCTCGAGTTAAAATAATTGTAAAAAATCTCAACGAAGCGGACTGCGAAGTGCGAGACGATGACACAGCGTACACTCTACTAGCTGGATTGCCAAACGATTACGAAAATTTAAACATGTCTCTAGCCAACTTACCAGATAAACAGTTTACTTCGTCAGAAATAACCAAAATACTACTGACTGAGTATGACAGGCGTAAATCCAGATGCACTGATAACAACGAAGACCGCATGGAAGCATTGAATCTACGAAAGGGACCAAAGCAGACAACACATAAAGGTACATATCAAACACATAAACCAAAACCTCTTTTTGTTCGCATTGCAGGAAAACAGGCCATAATATACAGAACTGTTGGTTCAAAAACAAAACCAAAAGTCAGAACCACAATGGCCAGAAGAAGGAAAGCAACGAAGGATTTTTGGTATCACTTAACAATATAGACATAGAAGATACATGGATCCTTGATAGCGGATGTACGCACCATGCATGTAAGCAAAGAGATTGGTTCGTAAAATTCAAGGAAACTCGCTTGGAACCAATCAACACACCTGCTGAATCCAATGGAGAAAAGAGTCTCACACTGGAAACCGAAGGAATAGGTGATATCATAATAAAAGCCTTCATTGGTAATAGAACACAGGAAATAACATTACATAATGTATATTACGTACCTCGTATTAGAAAAAATTTATTGTCTGTTTCCCAAATCGAGCGAAGAGCCAAGGAAATTGTATTTGAAAACGGAAAAGCAAGTATTTATGATACAAGCAGAGGTAGGAAACTTATGTGCATAGCAGACAGACAAAATGATTTGTACGTAGTTCGTGCAAACGCGATTAGGAACCAGAGAGAAATATTGGAATCTCATAGCGTAGCCATACAAGACAGTAAATCATGGCACCACAGATTCTGCCATATAAACATGAAGACAATTGAAAAGACAGCAAGTCGAGTTCGAGGACTGGAAGATACAAAAATTAAAGAAAACGCATGTGAAGATTGTTACATTGGGAAATCAACAAAAATGCCTTGTAAAAAAATTGGAAATAGACA
>NW_027485849.1:0-29935 GCF_050908995.1 Andrena cerasifolii
AAAAAAATAGATAAATAAATAGAGAAAAAATAGGTGAATAAATAGAGAAAAATAGGTAAATAAATTAGAGGAAAAAATAGATAAATAAATTACAGGAAAAAATAGGTAAATAAACAGAGAAATAATTGGTAAATAAATAAGAGAAAAATAGGTGTATAAATAGAGAAAAATAGCTAAATAAATCAAGGAAAAAAAGGTAAATAAAAAAATAGGTAAATAAATTAGAGGAAAAAATAGGTAACTAAACAGACAAAAAATAGGCAAATAAATTAGAGAAAAAAATAGATAAAGAAATAGTGAAAAATAGGTAATGAAGTAGAGAATACAATGCAGGTAAATAAAAACAGAAAATAGGTAAATACATAGACAAATATAGGTAAATAATTTAGAGAAAAAATAGGCAAATAAATAGAGAAAAATAGGTAAATTATCTAGAGAAAAAATAGGTAAATAAATAGAGAAAAATGGGTAAATGAACCAAACAAAAAAAGGTAAATAAAAAAATAGGTAAATAAATTATAGGAAAAAATGGGTAAATAAACAGTGAAAAATAGGTAATGAAGTAGAGGAAACAAAGGAGGTAAATAAATACTGAAAAAGAGGTAAATACTAGAGAAAAATAGGTAAATAAATAGAGAAAACTAAAGAGGTAAATAAATAGAGAAAAAATAGGGAAATATAGAGAGAAAAAATAGGTAAGTAAATGGAGAAAAAAGAGGTAAATAAATAGAGAAAAATAGGTAAATAAATAGATAAAAAATAGGTAAATGAATTAGAGAAAAAATAGGCAAATAAATAGAGAAAAATAGGTAAATTATCTAGAGAAAAAATAGGTAAATAAATAGAGAAAAATGGGTAAATAAACCAAACAAAAAAAGGTAAATAAAAAAATAGGTAAATAAATTAGAGGAAAAAATTGGTAAATAGACAGAGAAAAAAGTAGGAAAATAACTAGAGAAAAATAGGTAAATAAATATAGAAAAAGTAGGTAAATAAAATAGAGAAAAAATAGGTAAATAAAGAGAGAAAAAATAGGTAAATAAAATAGAGAAAAAATAGGCAAATAAATAGATAAAAATAAGCAAATAAATAGATAAAAATAGGTAAATAAACTAGAGAAAAATAGGTGTATCAATAGAGAAAAATAGCTAAATAAATCAAGGAAACAACGTAAATAAAAAAATAGGTAAATAAATTAGAGGAAAAAATATGTAACTAAACAGAGAAAAAGTAGGTAAATAAAGGAGAGAAAGAAATAGGTAAATAACTACAGAAGAAATAGATAAATAAATAGAGAACAAGTAGGTGAATAAATAGATAAAAAATAGATAAATAAAATAGAGAAAAAAAATAGATAAATAAATAGGGAAAAATAGGTGAATAAATAGAGAAAAATAGGTAAATAAATTAGAGGAAAAAATAGACAAAATAAATTACAGGAAAAAATAGGTAAATAAACAGAGAAATAATTGGTAAATAAATTAGAGAAAAATAGGTGTATAAATAGAGAAAAATAGCTAAATAAATCAAGGAAAAAAAGGTAAATAAAAAAATAGGTAAATAAATTAGAGGAAAAAATAGGTAACTAAACAGAAAAAAATAGGCAAATAAATTAGAGAAAAAAATAGATAAAGAAATAGTGAAAAATAGGTAATGAAGTAGAGAATACAATGGATGTAAATACATAGACAAAAATTGGTAAATAATTTAGAGAAAAAATAGGCAAATAGATAGAGAAAAAATAGGTAAATTATCTTGAGAAAAAATAGGTAAATTATCTTGAGAAAAAATAGGTAAACAATCTTGAGAAAAAATAGGTAAATTATCTTGAGAAAAAATAGGTAAATAAACCAAACAAAAAAAGGCAAATAAAAAAATAGGCAAATAAACTAGAGAAAAAATAGGTAAATAAATTAGAGAAAAAAGTAGGTAAATAACTAGAGAAAAAATAGGTAAATAAATAGAGAAAAAAGTGGTAAATAAATAGAGAAAAATAGGTAAATAAATATAGAAAAAGTAGGTAAATAAAAGAGAGAAAAAATAGGCAAATAAAGAGAGAAAAAATAGGTAAATTATCTAGAGAAAAGATTGGTGTATAAATATGGATAAATAGCTAAATAAATCAAAGAAAAAAAGGTAAATAAAAAATAGGTAAATAAATTAAAGGAAAAAATAGTTAAATAAACAGAGAAAAAATAGGTAAATAAATAGAGAAAACAAAAGAGGTAAAAAAATAGAGAAAAAAATAGGTAAATTATCTAGAGAAAAAATAGGTGTATAAATATAGATAAATAGGTAAATAAACCAAACAAAAATAGGTAAATAAAAAAAATAGGTAAATAAATTAGAGGAAAAAATTGGTAAATAAACAGAGAAAAATACCTAAATGAATGAGAGAGAAAAATAGGTAAATATATAGAGAAAAAATAGGTAAATAAATAGAGAAAGAAGAGGTAAATAAATAGAGAAAAATAGGTAAATAAATAGATAAAAAATAGGTAAATAAAATAGAGAAAAAAATAGGCAAATAAATAGATAAAAATAGGCAAATAAATAGATAAAAATAGATAAATAAACTAGAGAAAAATAGGTGTATCAATAGAGAAAAATAGCTAAATAAATCAAGGAAACAACGTAAATAAAAAAACAGGTAAATAAATTAGAGGAAAAAATAGGTAACTAAACAGAGAAAAAGTAGGTAAATAAAGGAGAGAAAGAAATAGGTAAATAACTACAGAACAAATAGATAAATAAATAGAGAACAAGTAGGTGAATAAATAGATAAAAAATAGATAAATAAAATAGAGAAAAAATAGATAAATAAATAGAGAAAAAATAGGTGAATAAATAGAGGAAAATAGGTAAATAAATTAGAGGAAAAAATAGGTAAATAAATAGAGAAAAAATAGGCAAATAAATTAGAGAAAAAAATAGATAAAGAAATAGTGAAAAATAGGTAATGAAGTAGAGAATACAATGGAGGTAAATACATAGACAAAAATTGGTAAATAATTTAGAGAAAAAATAGGCAAATAGATAGAGAAAAAATAGGTAAATTATCTTGAGAAAAAATAGGTAAATTATCTTGAGAAAAAATAGGTAAACTATCTTGAGAAAAAATAGGTAAATTATCTTGAGAAAAAATAGGTAAATAAACCAAACAAAAAAAGGCAAATAAAAAAATAGGCAAATAAACTAGAGAAAAAATAGGTAAATAAATTAGAGAAAAAAGTAGGTAAATAACTAGAGAAAAAATAGGTAAATAAATAGAGAAAAAGAGGTAAATAAATAGAGAAAAATAGGTAAATAAATATAGAAAAAGTAGGTAAATAAAAGAGAGAAAAAATAGGCAAATAAAGAGAGAAAAAATAGGTAAATTATCTAGAGAAAAGATTGGTGTATAAATATGGATAAATAGCTAAATAAATCAAAGAAAAAAAGGTAAATAAAAAATAGGTAAATAAATTAAAGGAAAAAATAGTTAAATAAACAGAGAAAAAATAGGTAAATAAATAGAGAAAACAAAAGAGGTAAAAAAATAGAGAAAAAAATAGGTAAATTATGTAGAGAAAAAATAGGTGTATAAATATAGATAAATAGGTAAATAAACCAAACAAAAATAGGTAAATGAAAAAATAGGTAAATAAATTAGAGGAAAAAATTGGTAAATAAACAGAGAAAAAATACCTAAATAAATGAGAGAGAAAAATAGGTAAATATATAGAGAAAAAATAGGTAAATAAATAGAGAAAAAAGAGGAAAATAAATAGAGAAAAATAGGTAAATAAATAGATAAAAAATAGGTAAATAAAATAGAGAAAAAAATAGGCAAATAAATAGATAAAAATAGGCAAATAAATAGATAAAAATAGGTAAATAAACTAGAGAAAAATAGGTGTATCAATAGAGAAAAATAGCTAAATAAATCAAGGAAACAACGTAAATAAAAAAACAGGTAAATAAATTAGAGGAAAAAATAGATAAATAAATTACAGGAAAAAATAGGTAAATAAACAGAGAAATAATTTGTAAATAAATAAGAGAAAAATAGGTGTATAAATAGAGAAAAATAGCTAAATAAATCAAGGAAAAAAAGGTAAATAAAAAAATAGGTAAATAAATTAGAGGAAAAAATAGGTAACTAAACAGAAAAAAATAGGCAAATAAATTAGAGAAAAAAATAGATAAAGAAATAGTGAAAAATAGGTAATGAAGTAGAGAATACAATGGAGGTAAATACATAGACAAAAATTGGTAAATAATTTAGAGAAAAAATAGGCAAATAAAGAGAGAAAAAATAGGTAAATTATCTAGAGAAAAAATAGGTAAATAAATAGAGAAAAATGGGTAAATGAACCAAACAAAAAAAGGTAAATAAAAAAATAGGTAAATAAATTAGAGGAAAAAATTTGTAAATAAACAGAGAAAAAATACGTAAATAAATGAGAGAGAAAAATAGGTAAATATATACAGAAAAAATAGGTTAATAAATAGAGAAGAAAGAGGTAAATAAATAGAGAAAAATAGGTAAATAAATAGAGAAAACAAAGGAGGTAAAAAAATAGAGAAGAAAATAGGTAAATTATCTAGAGAAAAAATAGGTGTATAAATATAGATAAATAGCTAAATAAATCAAAGAAAAAAAGGAAAATAAAAAATAGGTAAATAAATTAAAGGAAAAAATAGGTAACTAAACAGAGAAAAAATAGGTAAATAAATGAGAGAAAGAAATAGGTAAATAACTGGAGAAAAAATAGATAAATAAATAGAGAAAAAGTAGGTAAATAAATAGATAAAAAAATAGGAAAATAAAATAGAGAAAAAATAGGCAAATAAATAGATAAAAATAGGTAAATAAACTAGAGAAAAAATAGGTAATTAAATTAGAGAAAAAAATAGATAAATAAATAGAGAAAAAAGGTGAATAAATAGAGAAAAATAGGTAAATAAACTAGAGAAAAAGTAGGTGTATAAATAGAGAAAAATAGCTAAATAAATGAAAGAAAAAAGGTAAATAAAAAAATAGGTAAATAAAATAGAGAAAAAATAGGCAAATAAATAGATAAAATAGGTACATAAACTAGAGAAAAAATAGGTAAATAAATTAGAGAAAAAAATAGATACATAAATAGAGAAAAATAAGTGAATAAATAGAGAAAAATATGTAAATAAACTGAAAAAAAATAGGTGTATAAATAGAGAAAAATAGCTAAATAAATGAAAGAAAAAAGGTAAATAAAAAAAATAGGTAAATAAATTATTGGAAAAAATAGGTAAATAAATTAGAGAAAAAAGTAGGTAAATAACTAGAGAAAAATAGGTAAATAAATATAGAAAAAGTAGGTAAATAAAATAGAGAAAAAATAGGTAAATAAAGAGAGAAAAAATAGGTAAATTATATAGAGAAAATATAGGTAAATAAATAGACAAAAATAGGCAAATAAATAGATAAAAATAGGTAAATAAAGTAGAGAAAAAATGGGCAAATAAATAGATAAAAATAGGTAAATAAACTAGAGAAAAATAGGTGTATCAATAGAGAAAAATAGCTAAATAAATCAAGGAAACAAGGTATATAAAAAAATAGGTAAATAAATTAGAGGAAAAAATAGGTAACTAAACAGAGAAAAAGTAGGTAAATAAATGAGAGAAAGAAATAGGTAAATAACTACAGAACAAATAGATAAATAAATAGAGAAAAAGTAGGTGAATAAATAGATAAAAAAATAGGTAAATAAAATAGAGAAAAAAATTGGCAAATAAATAGACAAAAATAGGTAAATAAACTAGAGAAAAAATAGGTAAATAAATTAGAGAAAAAAATAGATAAATAAATAGAGAAAAATAGGTGAATAAATAGAGGAAAATAGGTAAATAAATTAGAGGAAAAAATAGACAAAATAAATTACAGGAAAAAATAGGTAAATAAACAGAGAAATAATTGGTAAATAAATTAGAGAAAAATAGGTGTATAAATAGAGAAAAATAGCTAAATAAATCAAGGAAAAAAAGGTAAATAAAAAAATAGGTAAATAAATTAGAGGAAAAAATAGGTAACTAAACAGAAAAAAAATAGGCAAATAAATTAGAGAAAAAAATAGATAAAGAAATAGTGAAAAATAGGTAATGAAGTAGAGAATACAATGGAGGTAAATACATAGACAAAAATTGGTAAATAATTTAGAGAAAAAATAGGCAAATAGATAGAGAAAAAATAGGTAAATTATCTTGAGAAAAAATAGGTAAATTATCTTGAGAAAAAATAGGTAAATAAATATAGAAAAAGTAGGTAAATAAAATAGAGAAAAAATAGGCAAATAAAGAGAGAAAAAATAGGTAAATTATCTAGAGAAAAGATTGGTGTATAAATATGGATAAATAGCTAAATAAATCAAAGAAAAAAAGGTAAATAAAAAATAGGTAAATAAATTAAAGGAAAAAATAGTTAAATAAACAGAGAAAAAATAGGTAAATAAATAGAGAAAACAAAAGAGGTAAAAAAATAGAGAAAAAAATAGGTAAATTATCTAGAGAAAAAATAGGTGTATAAATATAGATAAATAGGTAAATAAACCAAACAAAAATAGGTAAATAAAAAAATAGGTAAATAAATTAGAGGAAAAAATTGGTAAATAAACAGAGAAAAAATACCTAAATAAATGAGAGAGAAAAATAGGTAAATATATAGAGAAAAAATAGGTAAATAAATAGAGAAAAAAGAGGAAAATAAATAGAGAAAAATAGGTAAATAAACAGATAAAAAATAGGTAAATAAAATAGAGAAAAAAATAGGCAAATAAATAGATAAAAATAGGCAAATAAATAGATAAAAATAGGTAAATAAACTAGAGAAAAATAGGTGTATCAATAGAGAAAAATAGCTAAATAAATCAAGGAAACAACGTAAATAAAAAAACAGGTAAATAAATTAGAGGAAAAAATAGATAAATAAATTACAGGAAAAAATAGGTAAATAAACAGAGAAATAATTTGTAAATAAATAAGAGAAAAATAGGTGTATAAATAGAGAAAAATAGCTAAATAAATCAAGGAAAAAAAGGTAAATAAAAAAATAGGTAAATAAATTAGAGGAAAAAATAGGTAACTAAACAGAAAAAAATAGGCAAATAAATTAGAGAAAAAAATAGATAAAGAAATAGTGAAAAATAGGTAATGAAGTAGAGAATACAATGGAGGTAAATACATAGACAAAAATTGGTAAATAATTTAGAGAAAAAATAGGCAAATAAAGAGAGAAAAAATAGGTAAATTATCTAGAGAAAAGATTGGTGTATAAATATGGATAAATAGCTAAATAAATCAAAGAAAAAAAGGTAAATAAAAAATAGGTAAATAAATTAAAGGAAAAAATAGTTAAATAAACAGAGAAAAAATAGGCAAATAAATATTGAAAAATAGGTAAATTATCTAAGGAAAAAATAGGTAAATAAATAGAGAAAAATGGGTAAATGAACCAAACAAAAAAAGGTAAATAAAAAAATAGGTAAATAAATTATAGGAAAAAATGGGTAAATAAACAGTGAAAAATAGGTAATGAAGTAGAGGAAACAAAGGAGGTAAATAAATACTGAAAAAGAGGTAAATACTAGAGAAAAATAGGTAAATAAATAGAGAAAACTAAAGAGGTAAATAAATAGAGAAAAAATAGGGAAATATAGAGTGAAAAAATAGGTAAGTAAATGGAGAAAAAAGAGGTAAATAAATAGAGAAAAATAGGTAAATAAATAGATAAAAATAGGTAAATGAAATAGAGAAAAAATAGGCAAATAAATAGAGAAAAATAGGTAAATTATCTAGAGAAAAAATAGGTAAATAAATAGAGAAAAATGGGTAAATAAACCAAACAAAAAAAGGTAAATAAAAAAATAGGTAAATAAATTAGAGGAAAAAATTTGTAAATAAACAGAGAAAAAATACGTAAATAAATGAGAGAGAAAAATAGGTAAATATATACAGAAAAAATAGGTTAATAAATAGAGAAGAAAGAGGTAAATAAATAGAGAAAAATAGGTAAATAAATAGAGAAAACAAAGGAGGTAAAAAAATAGAGAAGAAAATAGGTAAATTATCTAGAGAAAAAATAGGTGTATAAATATAGATAAATAGCTAAATAAATCAAAGAAAAAAAGGAAAATAAAAAATAGGTAAATAAATTAAAGGAAAAAATAGGTAACTAAACAGAGAAAAAATAGGTAAATAAATGAGAGAAAGAAATAGGTAAATAACTAGAGAAAAAATAGATAAATAAATAGAGAAAAAGTAGGTAAATAAATAGATAAAAAAATAGGAAAATAAAATAGAGAAAAAATAGGCAAATAAATAGATAAAAATAGGTAAATAAACTAGAGAAAAAATAGGTAATTAAATTAGAGAAAAAATAGATAAATAAATAGAGAAAAAAGGTGAATAAATAGAGAAAAATAGGTAAATAAACTAGAGAAAAAGTAGGTGTATAAATAGAGAAAAATAGCTAAATAAATGAAAGAAAAAAGGTAAATAAAAAAATAGGTAAATAAAATAGAGAAAAAATAGGCAAATAAATAGATAAAATAGGTACATAAACTAGAGAAAAAATAGGTAAATAAATTAGAGAAAAAAATAGATACATAAATAGAGAAAAATAAGTGAATAAATAGAGAAAAATATGTAAATAAACTGAAAAAAATAGGTGTATAAATAGAGAAAAATAGCTAAATAAATGAAAGAAAAAAGGTAAATAAAAAAAATAGGTAAATAAATTATTGGAAAAAATAGGTAAATAAATTAGAGAAAAAAGTAGGTAAATAACTAGAGAAAAATAGGTAAATAAATATAGAAAAAGTAGGTAAATAAAATAGAGAAAAAATAGGTAAATAAAGAGAGAAAAAATAGGTAAATTATATAGAGAAAATATAGGTAAATAAATAGACAAAAATAGGCAAATAAATAGATAAAAATAGGTAAATAAAGTAGAGAAAAAATGGGCAAATAAATAGATAAAAATAGGTAAATAAACTAGAGAAAAATAGGTGTATCAATAGAGAAAAATAGCTAAATAAATCAAGGAAACAAGGTATATAAAAAAATAGGTAAATAAATTAGAGGAAAAAATAGGTAACTAAACAGAGAAAAAGTAGGTAAATAAATGAGAGAAAGAAATAGGTAAATAACTACAGAACAAATAGATAAATAAATAGAGAAAAAGTAGGTGAATAAATAGATAAAAAAATAGGTAAATAAAATAGAGAAAAAAATTGGCAAATAAATAGACAAAAATAGGTAAATAAACTAGAGAAAAAATAGGTAAATAAATTAGAGAAAAAAATAGATAAATAAATAGAGAAAAATAGGTGAATAAATAGAGGAAAATAGGTAAATAAATTAGAGGAAAAAATAGACAAAATAAATTACAGGAAAAAATAGGTAAATAAACAGAGAAATAATTGGTAAATAAATTAGAGAAAAATAGGTGTATAAATAGAGAAAAATAGCTAAATAAATCAAGGAAAAAAAGGTAAATAAAAAAATAGGTAAATAAATTAGAGGAAAAAATAGGTAACTAAACAGAAAAAAAATAGGCAAATAAATTAGAGAAAAAAATAGATAAAGAAATAGTGAAAAATAGGTAATGAAGTAGAGAATACAATGGAGGTAAATACATAGACAAAAATTGGTAAATAATTTAGAGAAAAAATAGGCAAATAGATAGAGAAAAAATAGGTAAATTATCTTGAGAAAAAATAGGTAAATTATCTTGAGAAAAAATAGGTAAATAAATATAGAAAAAGTAGGTAAATAAAATAGAGAAAAAATAGGCAAATAAAGAGAGAAAAAATAGGTAAATTATCTAGAGAAAAGATTGGTGTATAAATATGGATAAATAGCTAAATAAATCAAAGAAAAAAAGGTAAATAAAAAATAGGTAAATAAATTAAAGGAAAAAATAGTTAAATAAACAGAGAAAAAATAGGTAAATAAATAGAGAAAACAAAAGAGGTAAAAAAATAGAGAAAAAAATAGGTAAATTATCTAGAGAAAAAATAGGTGTATAAATATAGATAAATAGGTAAATAAACCAAACAAAAATAGGTAAATAAAAAAATAGGTAAATAAATTAGAGGAAAAAATTGGTAAATAAACAGAGAAAAAATACCTAAATAAATGAGAGAGAAAAATAGGTAAATATATAGAGAAAAAATAGGTAAATAAATAGAGAAAAAAGAGGAAAATAAATAGAGAAAAATAGGTAAATAAATAGATAAAAAATAGGTAAATAAAATAGAGAAAAAAATAGGCAAATAAATAGATAAAAATAGGCAAATAAATAGATAAAAATAGGTAAATAAACTAGAGAAAAATAGGTGTATCAATAGAGAAAAATAGCTAAATAAATCAAGGAAACAACGTAAATAAAAAAACAGGTAAATAAATTAGAGGAAAAAATAGATAAATAAATTACAGGAAAAAATAGGTAAATAAACAGAGAAATAATTTGTAAATAAATAAGAGAAAAATAGGTGTATAAATAGAGAAAAATAGCTAAATAAATCAAGGAAAAAAAGGTAAATAAAAAAATAGGTAAATAAATTAGAGGAAAAAATAGGTAACTAAACAGAAAAAAATAGGCAAATAAATTAGAGAAAAAAATAGATAAAGAAATAGTGAAAAATAGGTAATGAAGTAGAGAATACAATGGAGGTAAATACATAGACAAAAATTGGTAAATAATTTAGAGAAAAAATAGGCAAATAAAGAGAGAAAAAATAGGTAAATTATCTAGAGAAAAGATTGGTGTATAAATATGGATAAATAGCTAAATAAATCAAAGAAAAAAAGGTAAATAAAAAATAGGTAAATAAATTAAAGGAAAAAATAGTTAAATAAACAGAGAAAAAATAGGTAAATAAATAGAGAAAACAAAAGAGGTAAAAAAATAGAGAAAAAAATAGGTAAATTATCTAGAGAAAAAATAGGTGTATAAATATAGATAAATAGGTAAATAAACCAAACAAAAATAGGTAAATAAAAAAATAGGTAAATAAATTAGAGGAAAAAATTGGTAAATAAACAGAGAAAAAATACCTAAATAAATGAGAGAGAAAAATAGGTAAATATATAGAGAAAAAATAGGTAAATAAATAGAGAAAAAAGAGGTAAATAAATAGAGAACAAGTAGGTGAATAAATAGATAAAAAATAGATAAATAAAATAGAGAAAAAAATAGATAAATAAATAGAGAAAAAATAGGTGAATAAATAGAGAAAAATAGGTAAATAAATTAGAGGAAAAAATAGATAAATAAATTACAGGAAAAAATAGGTAAATAAACAGAGAAATAATTGGTAAATAAATAAGAGAAAAATAGGTGTATAAATAGAGAAAAATAGCTAAATAAATCAAGGAAAAAAAGGTAAATAAAAAAATAGGTAAATAAATTAGAGGAAAAAATAGGTAACTAAACAGACAAAAAATAGGCAAATAAATTAGAGAAAAAAATAGATAAAGAAATAGTGAAAAATAGGTAATGAAGTAGAG
Organism: Andrena cerasifolii; assembly: GCF_050908995.1. Lineage (NCBI taxonomy): Eukaryota > Metazoa > Arthropoda > Insecta > Hymenoptera > Andrenidae > Andrena > Andrena cerasifolii. Next base: position 11,536 of record NW_027485849.1, read on the forward strand.
AATACAATGCAGGTAAATAAAAACAGAAAATAGGTAAATACATAGACAAATATAGGTAAATAATTTAGAGAAAAAATAGGCAAATAAATAGAGAAAAATAGGTAAATTATCTAGAGAAAAAATAGGTAAATAAATAGAGAAAAATGGGTTAATGAACCAAACAAAAAAAGGTAAATAAAAAAATAGGTAAATAAATTATAGGAAAAAATGGGTAAATAAACAGTGAAAAATAGGTAATGAAGTAGAGGAAACAAAGGAGGTAAATAAATACTGAAAAAGAGGTAAATACTAGAGAAAAATAGGTAAATAAATAGAGAAAACTAAAGAGGTAAATAAATAGAGAAAAAATAGGGAAATATAGAGAGAAAAAATAGGTAAGTAAATGGAGAAAAAAGAGGTAAATAAATAGAGAAAAATAGGTAAATAAATAGATAAAAAATAGGTAAATGAATTAGAGAAAAAATAGGCAAATAAATAGAGAAAAATAGGTAAATTATCTAGAGAAAAAATAGGTAAATAAATAGAGAAAAATGGGTAAATAAACCAAACAAAAAAAGGTAAATAAAAAAATAGGTAAATAAATTAGAGGAAAAAATTGGTAAATAGACAGAGAAAAAAGTAGGAAAATAACTAGAGAAAAATAGGTAAATAAATATAGAAAAAGTAGGTAAATAAAATAGAGAAAAAATAGGTAAATAAAGAGAGAAAAAATAGGTAAATAAAATAGAGAAAAAATAGGCAAATAAATAGATAAAAATAAGCAAATAAATAGATAAAAATAGGTAAATAAACTAGAGAAAAATAGGTGTATCAATAGAGAAAAATAGCTAAATAAATCAAGGAAACAACGTAAATAAAAAAATAGGTAAATAAATTAGAGGAAAAAATATGTAACTAAACAGAGAAAAAGTAGGTAAATAAAGGAGAGAAAGAAATAGGTAAATAACTACAGAAGAAATAGATAAATAAATAGAGAACAAGTAGGTGAATAAATAGATAAAAAATAGATAAATAAAATAGAGAAAAAAAATAGATAAATAAATAGGGAAAAATAGGTGAATAAATAGAGAAAAATAGGTAAATAAATTAGAGGAAAAAATAGACAAAATAAATTACAGGAAAAAATAGGTAAATAAACAGAGAAATAATTGGTAAATAAATTAGAGAAAAATAGGTGTATAAATAGAGAAAAATAGCTAAATAAATCAAGGAAAAAAAGGTATATAAAAAAATAGGTAAATAAATTAGAGGAAAAAATAGGTAACTAAACAGAGAAAAAGTAGGTAAATAAATGAGAGAAAGAAATAGGTAAATAACTACAGAACAAATAGATAAATAAATAGAGAAAAAGTAGGTGAATAAATAGATAAAAAAATAGGTAAATAAAATAGAGAAAAAAATTGGCAAATAAATAGACAAAAATAGGTAAATAAACTAGAGAAAAAATAGGTAAATAAATTAGAGAAAAAAATAGATAAATAAATAGAGAAAAATAGGTGAATAAATAGAGGAAAATAGGTAAATAAATTAGAGGAAAAAATAGACAAAATAAATTACAGGAAAAAATAGGTAAATAAACAGAGAAATAATTGGTAAATAAATTAGAGAAAAATAGGTGTATAAATAGAGAAAAATAGCTAAATAAATCAAGGAAAAAAAGGTAAATAAAAAAATAGGTAAATAAATTAGAGGAAAAAATAGGTAACTAAACAGAAAAAAAATAGGCAAATAAATTAGAGAAAAAAATAGATAAAGAAATAGTGAAAAATAGGTAATGAAGTAGAGAATACAATGGAGGTAAATACATAGACAAAAATTGGTAAATAATTTAGAGAAAAAATAGGCAAATAGATAGAGAAAAAATAGGTAAATTATCTTGAGAAAAAATAGGTAAATTATCTTGAGAAAAAATAGGTAAATAAATATAGAAAAAGTAGGTAAATAAAATAGAGAAAAAATAGGCAAATAAAGAGAGAAAAAATAGGTAAATTATCTAGAGAAAAGATTGGTGTATAAATATGGATAAATAGCTAAATAAATCAAAGAAAAAAAGGTAAATAAAAAATAGGTAAATAAATTAAAGGAAAAAATAGTTAAATAAACAGAGAAAAAATAGGTAAATAAATAGAGAAAACAAAAGAGGTAAAAAAATAGAGAAAAAAATAGGTAAATTATCTAGAGAAAAAATAGGTGTATAAATATAGATAAATAGGTAAATAAACCAAACAAAAATAGGTAAATAAAAAAATAGGTAAATAAATTAGAGGAAAAAATTGGTAAATAAACAGAGAAAAAATACCTAAATAAATGAGAGAGAAAAATAGGTAAATATATAGAGAAAAAATAGGTAAATAAATAGAGAAAAAAGAGGTAAATAAATAGAGAAAAATAGGTAAATAAATAGATAAAAAATAGGTAAATAAAATAGAGAAAAAAATAGGCAAATAAATAGATAAAAATAGGCAAATAAATAGATAAAAATAGGTAAATAAACTAGAGAAAAATAGGTGTATCAATAGAGAAAAATAGCTAAATAAATCAAGGAAACAACGTAAATAAAAAAACAGGTAAATAAATTAGAGGAAAAAATAGATAAATAAATTACAGGAAAAAATAGGTAAATAAACAGAGAAATAATTTGTAAATAAATAAGAGAAAAATAGGTGTATAAATAGAGAAAAATAGCTAAATAAATCAAGGAAAAAAAGGTAAATAAAAAAATAGGTAAATAAATTAGAGGAAAAAATAGGTAACTAAACAGAAAAAAATAGGCAAATAAATTAGAGAAAAAAATAGATAAAGAAATAGTGAAAAATAGGTAATGAAGTAGAGAATACAATGGAGGTAAATACATAGACAAAAATTGGTAAATAATTTAGAGAAAAAATAGGCAAATAAAGAGAGAAAAAATAGGTAAATTATCTAGAGAAAAGATTGGTGTATAAATATGGATAAATAGCTAAATAAATCAAAGAAAAAAAGGTAAATAAAAAATAGGTAAATAAATTAAAGGAAAAAATAGTTAAATAAACAGAGAAAAAATAGGTAAATAAATAGAGAAAACAAAAGAGGTAAAAAAATAGAGAAAAAAATAGGTAAATTATCTAGAGAAAAAATAGGTGTATAAATATAGATAAATAGGTAAATAAACCAAACAAAAATAGGTAAATAAAAAAATAGGTAAATAAATTAGAGGAAAAAATTGGTAAATAAACAGAGAAAAAATACCTAAATAAATGAGAGAGAAAAATAGGTAAATATATAGAGAAAAAATAGGTAAATAAATAGAGAAAAAAGAGGTAAATAAATAGAGAACAAGTAGGTGAATAAATAGATAAAAAATAGATAAATAAAATAGAGAAAAAAATAGATAAATAAATAGAGAAAAAATAGGTGAATAAATAGAGAAAAATAGGTAAATAAATTAGAGGAAAAAATAGATAAATAAATTACAGGAAAAAATAGGTAAATAAACAGAGAAATAATTGGTAAATAAATAAGAGAAAAATAGGTGTATAAATAGAGAAAAATAGCTAAATAAATCAAGGAAAAAAAGGTAAATAAAAAAATAGGTAAATAAATTAGAGGAAAAAATAGGTAACTAAACAGACAAAAAATAGGCAAATAAATTAGAGAAAAAAATAGATAAAGAAATAGTGAAAAATAGGTAATGAAGTAGAGAATACAATGCAGGTAAATAAAAACAGAAAATAGGTAAATACATAGACAAATATAGGTAAATAATTTAGAGAAAAAATAGGCAAATAAATAGAGAAAAATAGGTAAATTATCTAGAGAAAAAATAGGTAAATAAATAGAGAAAAATGGGTAAATGAACCAAACAAAAAAAGGTAAATAAAAAAATAGGTAAATAAATTATAGGAAAAAATGGGTAAATAAACAGTGAAAAATAGGTAATGAAGTAGAGGAAACAAAGGAGGTAAATAAATACTGAAAAAGAGGTAAATACTAGAGAAAAATAGGTAAATAAATAGAGAAAACTAAAGAGGTAAATAAATAGAGAAAAAATAGGGAAATATAGAGAGAAAAAATAGGTAAGTAAATGGAGAAAAAAGAGGTAAATAAATAGAGAAAAATAGGTAAATAAATAGATAAAAAATAGGTAAATGAATTAGAGAAAAAATAGGCAAATAAATAGAGAAAAATAGGTAAATTATCTAGAGAAAAAATAGGTAAATAAATAGAGAAAAATGGGTAAATAAACCAAACAAAAAAAGGTAAATAAAAAAATAGGTAAATAAATTAGAGGAAAAAATTGGTAAATAGACAGAGAAAAAAGTAGGAAAATAACTAGAGAAAAATAGGTAAATAAATATAGAAAAAGTAGGTAAATAAAATAGAGAAAAAATAGGTAAATAAAGAGAGAAAAAATAGGTAAATAAAATAGAGAAAAAATAGGCAAATAAATAGATAAAAATAAGCAAATAAATAGATAAAAATAGGTAAATAAACTAGAGAAAAATAGGTGTATCAATAGAGAAAAATAGCTAAATAAATCAAGGAAACAACGTAAATAAAAAAATAGGTAAATAAATTAGAGGAAAAAATATGTAACTAAACAGAGAAAAAGTAGGTAAATAAAGGAGAGAAAGAAATAGGTAAATAACTACAGAAGAAATAGATAAATAAATAGAGAACAAGTAGGTGAATAAATAGATAAAAAATAGATAAATAAAATAGAGAAAAAAAATAGATAAATAAATAGGGAAAAATAGGTGAATAAATAGAGAAAAATAGGTAAATAAATTAGAGGAAAAAATAGACAAAATAAATTACAGGAAAAAATAGGTAAATAAACAGAGAAATAATTGGTAAATAAATTAGAGAAAAATAGGTGTATAAATAGAGAAAAATAGCTAAATAAATCAAGGAAAAAAAGGTAAATAAAAAAATAGGTAAATAAATTAGAGGAAAAAATAGGTAACTAAACAGAAAAAAATAGGCAAATAAATTAGAGAAAAAAATAGATAAAGAAATAGTGAAAAATAGGTAATGAAGTAGAGAATACAATGGATGTAAATACATAGACAAAAATTGGTAAATAATTTAGAGAAAAAATAGGCAAATAGATAGAGAAAAAATAGGTAAATTATCTTGAGAAAAAATAGGTAAATTATCTTGAGAAAAAATAGGTAAACAATCTTGAGAAAAAATAGGTAAATTATCTTGAGAAAAAATAGGTAAATAAACCAAACAAAAAAAGGCAAATAAAAAAATAGGCAAATAAACTAGAGAAAAAATAGGTAAATAAATTAGAGAAAAAAGTAGGTAAATAACTAGAGAAAAAATAGGTAAATAAATAGAGAAAAAAGTGGTAAATAAATAGAGAAAAATAGGTAAATAAATATAGAAAAAGTAGGTAAATAAAAGAGAGAAAAAATAGGCAAATAAAGAGAGAAAAAATAGGTAAATTATCTAGAGAAAAGATTGGTGTATAAATATGGATAAATAGCTAAATAAATCAAAGAAAAAAAGGTAAATAAAAAATAGGTAAATAAATTAAAGGAAAAAATAGTTAAATAAACAGAGAAAAAATAGGTAAATAAATAGAGAAAACAAAAGAGGTAAAAAAATAGAGAAAAAAATAGGTAAATTATCTAGAGAAAAAATAGGTGTATAAATATAGATAAATAGGTAAATAAACCAAACAAAAATAGGTAAATAAAAAAAATAGGGAAATAAATTAGAGGAAAAAATTGGTAAATAAACAGAGAAAAATACCTAAATGAATGAGAGAGAAAAATAGGTAAATATATAGAGAAAAAATAGGTAAATAAATAGAGAAAGAAGAGGTAAATAAATAGAGAAAAATAGGTAAATAAATAGATAAAAAATAGGTAAATAAAATAGAGAAAAAAATAGGCAAATAAATAGATAAAAATAGGCAAATAAATAGATAAAAATAGATAAATAAACTAGAGAAAAATAGGTGTATCAATAGAGAAAAATAGCTAAATAAATCAAGGAAACAACGTAAATAAAAAAACAGGTAAATAAATTAGAGGAAAAAATAGGTAACTAAACAGAGAAAAAGTAGGTAAATAAAGGAGAGAAAGAAATAGGTAAATAACTACAGAACAAATAGATAAATAAATAGAGAACAAGTAGGTGAATAAATAGATAAAAAATAGATAAATAAAATAGAGAAAAAATAGATAAATAAATAGAGAAAAAATAGGTGAATAAATAGAGGAAAATAGGTAAATAAATTAGAGGAAAAAATAGGTAAATAAATAGAGAAAAAATAGGCAAATAAATTAGAGAAAAAAATAGATAAAGAAATAGTGAAAAATAGGTAATGAAGTAGAGAATACAATGGAGGTAAATACATAGACAAAAATTGGTAAATAATTTAGAGAAAAAATAGGCAAATAGATAGAGAAAAAATAGGTAAATTATCTTGAGAAAAAATAGGTAAATTATCTTGAGAAAAAATAGGTAAACTATCTTGAGAAAAAATAGGTAAATTATCTTGAGAAAAAATAGGTAAATAAACCAAACAAAAAAAGGCAAATAAAAAAATAGGCAAATAAACTAGAGAAAAAATAGGTAAATAAATTAGAGAAAAAAGTAGGTAAATAACTAGAGAAAAAATAGGTAAATAAATAGAGAAAAAGAGGTAAATAAATAGAGAAAAATAGGTAAATAAATATAGAAAAAGTAGGTAAATAAAAGAGAGAAAAAATAGGCAAATAAAGAGAGAAAAAATAGGTAAATTATCTAGAGAAAAGATTGGTGTATAAATATGGATAAATAGCTAAATAAATCAAAGAAAAAAAGGTAAATAAAAAATAGGTAAATAAATTAAAGGAAAAAATAGTTAAATAAACAGAGAAAAAATAGGTAAATAAATAGAGAAAACAAAAGAGGTAAAAAAATAGAGAAAAAAATAGGTAAATTATGTAGAGAAAAAATAGGTGTATAAATATAGATAAATAGGTAAATAAACCAAACAAAAATAGGTAAATAAAAAAATAGGTAAATAAATTAGAGGAAAAAATTGGTAAATAAACAGAGAAAAATACCTAAATAAATGAGAGAGAAAAATAGGTAAATATATAGAGAAAAAATAGGTAAATAAATAGAGAAAAAAGAGGTAAATAAATAGAGAAAAATAGGTAAATAAATAGATAAAAAATAGGTAAATAAAATAGAGAAAAAAATAGGCAAATAAATAGATAAAAATAGGCAAATAAATAGATAAAAATAGGTAAATAAACTAGAGAAAAATAGGTGTATCAATAGAGAAAAATAGCTAAATAAATCAAGGAAACAACGTAAATAAAAAAACAGGTAAATAAATTAGAGGAAAAAATAGATAAATAAATTACAGGAAAAAATAGGTAAATAAACAGAGAAATAATTTGTAAATAAATAAGAGAAAAATAGGTGTATAAATAGAGAAAAATAGCTAAATAAATCAAGGAAAAAAAGGTAAATAAAAAAATAGGTAAATAAATTAGAGGAAAAAATAGGTAACTAAACAGAAAAAAATAGGCAAATAAATTAGAGAAAAAAATAGATAAAGAAATAGTGAAAAATAGGTAATGAAGTAGAGAATACAATGGAGGTAAATACATAGACAAAAATTGGTAAATAATTTAGAGAAAAAATAGGCAAATAAAGAGAGAAAAAATAGGTAAATTATCTAGAGAAAAGATTGGTGTATAAATATGGATAAATAGCTAAATAAATCAAAGAAAAAAAGGTAAATAAAAAATAGGTAAATAAATTAAAGGAAAAAATAGTTAAATAAACAGAGAAAAAATAGGTAAATAAATAGAGAAAACAAAAGAGGTAAAAAAATAGAGAAAAAATAGGTAAATTATCTAGAGAAAAAATAGGTGTATAAATATAGATAAATAGGTAAATAAACCAAACAAAAATAGGTAAATAAAAAAATAGGTAAATAAATTAGAGGAAAAAATTGGTAAATAAACAGAGAAAAAATACCTAAATAAATGAGAGAGAAAAATAGGTAAATATATAGAGAAAAAATAGGTAAATAAATAGAGAAAAAAGAGGTAAATAAATAGAGAACAAGTAGGTGAATAAATAGATAAAAAATAGATAAATAAAATAGAGAAAAAAATAGATAAATAAATAGAGAAAAAATAGGTGAATAAATAGAGAAAAATAGGTAAATAAATTAGAGGAAAAAATAGATAAATAAATTACAGGAAAAAATAGGTAAATAAACAGAGAAATAATTGGTAAATAAATAAGAGAAAAATAGGTGTATAAATAGAGAAAAATAGCTAAATAAATCAAGGAAAAAAAGGTAAATAAAAAAATAGGTAAATAAATTAGAGGAAAAAATAGGTAACTAAACAGACAAAAAATAGGCAAATAAATTAGAGAAAAAAATAGATAAAGAAATAGTGAAAAATAGGTAATGAAGTAGAGAATACAATGGAGGTAAATAAAAACAGAAAATAGGTAAATACATAGACAAATATAGGTAAATAATTTAGAGAAAAAATAGGCAAATAAATAGAGAAAAATAGGTAAATTATCTAGAGAAAAAATAGGTAAATAAATAGAGAAAAATGGGTAAATGAACCAAACAAAAAAAGGTAAATAAAAAAATAGGTAAATAAATTATAGGAAAAAATGGGTAAATAAACAGTGAAAAAAGTAGGAAAATAACTAGAGAAAAATAGGTAAATAAATATAGAAAAAGTAGGTAAATAAAATAGAGAAAAAATAGGTAAATAAAGAGAGAAAAAATAGGTAAATAAAATAGAGAAAAAATAGGCAAATAAATAGATAAAAATAAGCAAATAAATAGATAAAAATAGGTAAATAAACTAGAGAAAAATAGGTGTATCAATAGAGAAAAATAGCTAAATAAATCAAGGAAACAACGTAAATAAAAAAATAGGTAAATAAATTAGAGGAAAAAATATGTAACTAAACAGAGAAAAAGTAGGTAAATAAAGGAGAGAAAGAAATAGGTAAATAACTACAGAAGAAATAGATAAATAAATAGAGAACAAGCAGGTGAATAAATAGATAAAAAATAGATAAATAAAATAGAGAAAAAAAATAGATAAATAAATAGGGAAAAATAGGTGAATAAATAGAGAAAAATAGGTAAATAAATTAGAGGAAAAAATAGACAAAATAAATTACAGGAAAAAATAGGTAAATAAACAGAGAAATAATTGGTAAATAAATTAGAGAAAAATAGGTGTATAAATAGAGAAAAATAGCTAAATAAATCAAGGAAAAAAAGGTAAATAAAAAAATAGGTAAATAAATTAGAGGAAAAAATAGGTAACTAAACAGAAAAAAATAGGCAAATAAATTAGAGAAAAAAATAGATAAAGAAATAGTGAAAAATAGGTAATGAAGTAGAGAATACAATGGAGGTAAATACATAGACAAAAATTGGTAAATAATTTAGAGAAAAAATAGGCAAATAGATAGAGAAAAAATAGGTAAATTATCTTGAGAAAAAATAGGTAAATTATCTTGAGAAAAAATAGGTAAACAATCTTGAGAAAAAATAGGTAAATTATCTTGAGAAAAAATAGGTAAATAAACCAAACAAAAAAAGGCAAATAAAAAAATAGGCAAATAAACTAGAGAAAAAATAGGTAAATAAATTAGAGAAAAAAGTAGGTAAATAACTAGAGAAAAAATAGGTAAATAAATAGAGAAAAAAGAGGTAAATAAATAGAGAAAAGTAGGTAAATAAATATAGAAAAAGTAGGTAAATAAAAGAGAGAAAAAATAGGCAAATAAAGAGAGAAAAAATAGGTAAATTATCTAGAGAAAAGATTGGTGTATAAATATGGATAAATAGCTAAATAAATCAAAGAAAAAAAGGTAAATAAAAAATAGGTAAATAAATTAAAGGAAAAAATAGTTAAATAAACAGAGAAAAAATAGGTAAATAAATAGAGAAAACAAAAGAGGTAAAAAAATAGAGAAAAAAATAGGTAAATTATCTAGAGAAAAAATAGGTGTATAAATATAGATAAATAGGTAAATAAACCAAACAAAAATAGGTAAATAAAAAAAATAGGTAAATAAATTAGAGGAAAAAATTGGTAAATAAACAGAGAAAAATACCTAAATGAATGAGAGAGAAAAATAGGTAAATATATAGAGAAAAAATAGGTAAATAAATAGAGAAAGAAGAGGTAAATAAATAGAGAAAAATAGGTAAATAAATAGATAAAAAATAGGTAAATAAAATAGAGAAAAAAATAGGCAAATAAATAGATAAAAATAGGCAAATAAATAGATAAAAATAGATAAATAAACTAGAGAAAAATAGGTGAATAAATAGAGAAAAATAGGTAAATAAATTAGAGGAAAAAATAGATAAATAAATTACAGGAAAAAATAGGTAAATAAACAGAGAAATAATTGGTAAATAAATAAGAGAAAAATAGGTGTATAAATAGAGAAAAATAGCTAAATAAATCAAGGAAAAAAAGGTAAATAAAAAAATAGGTAAATAAATTAGAGGAAAAAATAGGTAACTAAACAGACAAAAAATAGGCAAATAAATTAGAGAAAAAAATAGATAAAGAAATAGTGAAAAATAGGTAATGAAGTAGAGAATACAATGGAGGTAAATAAAAACAGAAAATAGGTAAATACATAGACAAATATAGGTAAATAATTTAGAGAAAAAATAGGCAAATAAATAGAGAAAAATAGGTAAATTATCTAGAGAAAAAATAGGTAAATAAATAGAGAAAAATGGGTAAATGAACCAAACAAAAAAAGGTAAATAAAAAAATAGGTAAATAAATTATAGGAAAAAATGGGTAAATAAACAGTGAAAAATAGGTAATGAAGTAGAGGAAACAAAGGAGGTAAATAAATACTGAAAAAGAGGTAAATACTAGAGAAAAATAGGTAAATAAATAGAGAAAACTAAAGAGGTAAATAAATAGAGAAAAAATAGGGAAATATAGAGAGAAAAAATAGGTAAGTAAATGGAGAAAAAAGAGGTAAATAAATAGAGAAAAATAGGTAAATAAATAGATAAAAAATAGGTAAATGAAATAGAGAAAAAATAGGCAAATAAATAGAGAAAAATAGGTAAATTATCTAGAGAAAAAATAGGTAAATATATAGAGAAAAATGGGTAAATAAACCAAACAAAAAAAGGTAAATAAATTAGAGGAAAAAATTGGTAAATAGACAGAGAAAAAAGTAGGAAAATAACTAGAGAAAAATAGGTAAATAAATATAGAAAAAGTAGGTAAATAAAATAGAGAAAAAATAGGTAAATAAAGAGAGAAAAAATAGGTAAATTATATAGAGAAAATATAGGTAAATAAATAGAGAAAAATAGGTAAATAAACCAAACAAAAAATGGTAAATAAAAAAATAGGTAAATAAATTAGAGGAAAAAATTGGTAAATAAACAGAGAAAAAATACGTAAATAAATGAGAGAGAAAAATAGGTAAATATATACAGAAAAAATAGGTTAATAAATAGAGAAAAAAGAGGTAAATAAATAGAGAAAAATAGGTAAATAAATAGAGAAAACAAAGGAGGTAAAAAAATAGAGAAGAAAATAGGTAAATTATCTAGAGAAAAAATAGGTGTATAAATATAGATAAATAGCTAAATAAATCAAAGAAAAAAAGGAAAATAAAAAATAGGTAAATAAATTAAAGGAAAAAATAGGTAACTAAACAGAGAAAAAATAGGTAAATAAATGAGAGAAAGAAATAGGTAAATAACTAGAGAAAAAATAGATAAATAAATAGAGAAAATGTAGGTAAATAAATAGATAAAAAAATAGGAAAATAAAATAGAGAAAAAATAGGCAAATAAATAGATAAAAATAGGTAAATAAACTAGAGAAAAATAGGTAATTAAATTAGAGAAAAAAATAGATAAATAAATAGAGAAAATAGGTGAATAAATAGAGAAAAATAGGTAAATAAACTAGAGAAAAAGTAGGTGTATAAATAGAGAAAAATAGCTAAATAAATGAAAGAAAAAAGGTAAATAAAAAAATAGGTAAATAAAATAGAGAAAAAATAGACAAATAAATAGATAAAATAGGTACATAAACTAGAGAAAAAATAGGTAAATAAATTAGAGAAAAAAATAGATACATAAATAGAGAAAAATAAGTGAATAAATAGAGAAAAATATGTAAATAAACTGAAAAAAAATAGGTGTATAAATAGAGAAAAATAGCTAAATAAATGAAAGAAAAAAGGTAAATAAAAAAAATAGGTAAATAAATTATTGGAAAAAATAGGTAAATAAATTAGAGAAAAAAGTAGGTAAATAACTAGAGAAAAATAGGTAAATAAATATAGAAAAAGTAGGTAAATAAAATAGAGAAAAAATAGGTAAATAAAGAGAGAAGAAATAGGTAAATTATATAGAGAAAATATAGGTAAATAAATAGACAAAAATAGGCAAATAAATAGATAAAAATAGGTAAATAAAGTAGAGAAAAAATGGGCAAATAAATAGATAAAAATAGGTAAATAAACTAGAGAAAAATAGGTGTATCAATAGAGAAAAATAGCTAAATAAATCAAGGAAACAAGGTAAATAAAAAAATAGGTAAATAAATTAGAGGAAAAAATAGGTAACTAAACAGAGAAAAAGTAGGTAAATAAAGGAGAGAAAGAAATAGGTAAATAACTACAGAACAAATAGATAAATAAATAGAGAACAAGTAGGTGAATAAATAGATAAAAAATAGATAAATAAAATAGAGAAAAAATAGATATTTAAATAGAGAAAAAATAGGTGAATAAATAGAGAAAATAGGTAAATAAATTAGAGAAAAAAGTAGGTAAATAACTAGAGAAAAATAGGTAAATAAATATAGAAAAAGTAGGTAAATAAAATAGAGAAAAAATAGGTAAATAAAGAGAGAAGAAATAGGTAAATTATATAGAGAAAATATAGGTAAATAAATAGACAAAAATAGGCAAATAAATAGATAAAAATAGGTAAATAAAGTAGAGAAAAAATGGGCAAATAAATAGATAAAAATAGGTAAATAAACTAGAGAAAAATAGGTGTATCAATAGAGAAAAATAGCTAAATAAATCAAGGAAACAAGGTAAATAAAAAAATAGGTAAATAAATTAGAGGAAAAAATAGGTAACTAAACAGAGAAAAAGTAGGTAAATAAAGGAGAGAAAGAAATAGGTAAATAACTACAGAACAAATAGATAAATAAATAGAGAACAAGTAGGTGAATAAATAGATAAAAAATAGATAAATAAAATAGAGAAAAAATAGATATTTAAATAGAGAAAAAATAGGTGAATAAATAGAGAAAAATAGGTAAATAAATTAGAGGAAAAAATAGATAAATAAATTACAGGAAAAAATAGGTAAATAAACAGAGAAATAATTGGTAAATAAATAAGAGAAAAATAGGTGTATAAATAGAGAAAAATAGCTAAATAAATCAAGGAAAAAAAGGTAAATAAAAAAATAGGTAAATAAATTAGAGGAAAAAATAGGTAACTAAACAGAAAAAAATAGGCAAATAAATTAGAGAAAAAAATAGATAAAGAAATAGTGAAAAATAGGTAATGAAGTAGAGAATACAATGGAGGTAAATACATAGACAAAAATTGGTAAATAATTTAGAGAAAAAATAGGCAAATAGATAGAGAAAAAATAGGTAAATTATCTTGAGAAAAAATAGGTAAATTATCTTGAGAAAAAATAGGTAAACAATCTTGAGAAAAAATAGGTAAATTATCTTGAGAAAAAATAGGTAAATAAACCAAACAAAAAAAGGCAAATAAAAAAATAGGCAAATAAACTAGAGAAAAAATAGGTAAATAAATTAGAGAAAAAAGTAGGTAAATAACTAGAGAAAAAATAGGTAAATAAATAGAGAAAAAAGAGGTAAATAAATAGAGAAAAATAGGTAAATAAATATAGAAAAAGTAGGTAAATAAAAGAGAGAAAAAATAGGCAATTAAAGAGAGAAAAAATAGGTAAATTATCTAGAGAAAAGATTGGTGTATAAATATGGATAAATAGCTAAATAAATCAAAGAAAAAAAGGTAAATAAAAAATAGGTAAATAAATTAAAGGAAAAAATAGTTAAATAAACAGAGAAAAAATAGGTAAATAAATAGAGAAAACAAAAGAGGTAAAAAAATAGAGAAAAAAATAGGTAAATTATCTAGAGAAAAAATAGGTGTATAAATATAGATAAATAGGTAAATAAACCAAACAAAAATAGGTATATAAAAAAAATAGGTAAATAAATTAGAGGAAAAAATTGGTAAATAAACAGAGAAAAATACCTAAATGAATGAGAGAGAAAAATAGGTAAATATATAGAGAAAAAATAGGTAAATAAATAGAGAAAGAAGAGGTAAATAAATAGAGAAAAATAGGTAAATAAATAGATAAAAAATAGGTAAATAAAATAGAGAAAAAATAGGCAAATAAATAGATAAAAATAGGCAAATAAATAGATAAAAATAGATAAATAAACTAGAGAAAAATAGGTGAATAAATAGAGAAAAATAGGTAAATAAATTAGAGGAAAAAATAGATAAATAAATTACAGGAAAAAATAGGTAAATAAACAGAGAAATAATTGGTAAATAAATAAGAGAAAAATAGGTGTATAAATAGAGAAAAATAGCTAAATAAATCAAGGAAAAAAAGGTAAATAAAAAAATAGGTAAATAAATTAGAGGAAAAAATAGGTAACTAAACAGACAAAAAATAGGCAAATAAATTAGAGAAAAAAATAGATAAAGAAATAGTGAAAAATAGGTAATGAAGTAGAGAATACAATGGAGGTAAATAAAAACAGAAAATAGGTAAATACATAGACAAATATAGGTAAATAATTTAGAGAAAAAATAGGCAAATAAATAGAGAAAAATAGGTAAATTATCTAGAGAAAAAATAGGTAAATAAATAGAGAAAAATGGGTAAATGAACCAAACAAAAAAAGGTAAATAAAAAAATAGGTAAATAAATTATAGGAAAAAATGGGTAAATAAACAGTGAAAAATAGGTAATGAAGTAGAGGAAACAAAGGAGGTAAATAAATACTGAAAAAGAGGTAAATACTAGAGAAAAATAGGTAAATAAATAGAGAAAACTAAAGAGGTAAATAAATAGAGAAAAAATAGGGAAATATAGAGAGAAAAAATAGGTAAGTAAATGGAGAAAAAAGAGGTAAATAAATAGAGAAAAATAGGTAAATAAATAGATAAAAAATAGGTAAATGAAATAGAGAAAAAATAGGCAAATAAATAGAGAAAAATAGGTAAATTATCTAGAGAAAAAATAGGTAAATATATAGAGAAAAATGGGTAAATAAACCAAACAAAAAAAGGTAAATAAATTAGAGGAAAAAATTGGTAAATAGACAGAGAAAAAAGTAGGAAAATAACTAGAGAAAAATAGGTAAATAAATATAGAAAAAGTAGGTAAATAAAATAGAGAAAAAATAGGTAAATAAAGAGAGAAAAAATAGGTAAATTATATAGAGAAAATATAGGTAAATAAATAGAGAAAAATAGGTAAATAAACCAAACAAAAAATGGTAAATAAAAAAATAGGTAAATAAATTAGAGGAAAAAATTGGTAAATAAACAGAGAAAAAATACGTAAATAAATGAGAGAGAAAAATAGGTAAATATATACAGAAAAAATAGGTTAATAAATAGAGAAAAAAGAGGTAAATAAATAGAGAAAAATAGGTAAATAAATAGAGAAAACAAAGGAGGTAAAAAAATAGAGAAGAAAATAGGTAAATTATCTAGAGAAAAAATAGGTGTATAAATATAGATAAATAGCTAAATAAATCAAAGAAAAAAAGGAAAATAAAAAATAGGTAAATAAATTAAAGGAAAAAATAGGTAACTAAACAGAGAAAAAATAGGTAAATAAATGAGAGAAAGAAATAGGTAAATAACTAGAGAAAAAATAGATAAATAAATAGAGAAAATGTAGGTAAATAAATAGATAAAAAAATAGGAAAATAAAATAGAGAAAAAATAGGCAAATAAATAGATAAAAATAGGTAAATAAACTAGAGAAAAATAGGTAATTAAATTAGAGAAAAAAATAGATAAATAAATAGAGAAAATAGGTGAATAAATAGAGAAAAATAGGTAAATAAACTAGAGAAAAAGTAGGTGTATAAATAGAGAAAAATAGCTAAATAAATGAAAGAAAAAAGGTAAATAAAAAAATAGGTAAATAAAATAGAGAAAAAATAGACAAATAAATAGATAAAATAGGTACATAAACTAGAGAAAAAATAGGTAAATAAATTAGAGAAAAAAATAGATACATAAATAGAGAAAAATAAGTGAATAAATAGAGAAAAATATGTAAATAAACTGAAAAAAAATAGGTGTATAAATAGAGAAAAATAGCTAAATAAATGAAAGAAAAAAGGTAAATAAAAAAAATAGGTAAATAAATTATTGGAAAAAATAGGTAAATAAATTAGAGAAAAAAGTAGGTAAATAACTAGAGAAAAATAGGTAAATAAATATAGAAAAAGTAGGTAAATAAAATAGAGAAAAAATAGGTAAATAAAGAGAGAAGAAATAGGTAAATTATATAGAGAAAATATAGGTAAATAAATAGACAAAAATAGGCAAATAAATAGATAAAAATAGGTAAATAAAGTAGAGAAAAAATGGGCAAATAAATAGATAAAAATAGGTAAATAAACTAGAGAAAAATAGGTGTATCAATAGAGAAAAATAGCTAAATAAATCAAGGAAACAAGGTAAATAAAAAAATAGGTAAATAAATTAGAGGAAAAAATAGGTAACTAAACAGAGAAAAAGTAGGTAAATAAAGGAGAGAAAGAAATAGGTAAATAACTACAGAACAAATAGATAAATAAATAGAGAACAAGTAGGTGAATAAATAGATAAAAAATAGATAAATAAAATAGAGAAAAAATAGATATTTAAATAGAGAAAAAATAGGTGAATAAATAGAGAAAATAGGTAAATAAATTAGAGAAAAAAGTAGGTAAATAACTAGAGAAAAATAGGTAAATAAATATAGAAAAAGTAGGTAAATAAAATAGAGAAAAAATAGGTAAATAAAGAGAGAAGAAATAGGTAAATTATATAGAGAAAATATAGGTAAATAAATAGACAAAAATAGGCAAATAAATAGATAAAAATAGGTAAATAAAGTAGAGAAAAAATGGGCAAATAAATAGATAAAAATAGGTAAATAAACTAGAGAAAAATAGGTGTATCAATAGAGAAAAATAGCTAAATAAATCAAGGAAACAAGGTAAATAAAAAAATAGGTAAATAAATTAGAGGAAAAAATAGGTAACTAAACAGAGAAAAAGTAGGTAAATAAAGGAGAGAAAGAAATAGGTAAATAACTACAGAACAAATAGATAAATAAATAGAGAACAAGTAGGTGAATAAATAGATAAAAAATAGATAAATAAAATAGAGAAAAAATAGATATTTAAATAGAGAAAAAATAGGTGAATAAATAGAGAAAAATAGGTAAATAAATTAGAGGAAAAAATAGATAAATAAATTACAGGAAAAAATAGGTAAATAAACAGAGAAATAATTGGTAAATAAATAAGAGAAAAATAGGTGTATAAATAGAGAAAAATAGCTAAATAAATCAAGGAAAAAAAGGTAAATAAAAAAATAGGTAAATAAATTAGAGGAAAAAATAGGTAACTAAACAGAAAAAAATAGGCAAATAAATTAGAGAAAAAAATAGATAAAGAAATAGTGAAAAATAGGTAATGAAGTAGAGAATACAATGGAGGTAAATACATAGACAAAAATTGGTAAATAATTTAGAGAAAAAATAGGCAAATAGATAGAGAAAAAATAGGTAAATTATCTTGAGAAAAAATAGGTAAATTATCTTGAGAAAAAATAGGTAAACAATCTTGAGAAAAAATAGGTAAATTATCTTGAGAAAAAATAGGTAAATAAACCAAACAAAAAAAGGCAAATAAAAAAATAGGCAAATAAACTAGAGAAAAAATAGGTAAATAAATTAGAGAAAAAAGTAGGTAAATAACTAGAGAAAAAATAGGTAAATAAATAGAGAAAAAAGAGGTAAATAAATAGAGAAAAATAGGTAAATAAATATAGAAAAAGTAGGTAAATAAAAGAGAGAAAAAATAGGCAATTAAAGAGAGAAAAAATAGGTAAATTATCTAGAGAAAAGATTGGTGTATAAATATGGATAAATAGCTAAATAAATCAAAGAAAAAAAGGTAAATAAAAAATAGGTAAATAAATTAAAGGAAAAAATAGTTAAATAAACAGAGAAAAAATAGGTAAATAAATAGAGAAAACAAAAGAGGTAAAAAAATAGAGAAAAAAATAGGTAAATTATCTAGAGAAAAAATAGGTGTATAAATATAGA
>NW_027485850.1:0-29930 GCF_050908995.1 Andrena cerasifolii
TTATAATTTTTTTATTTCAAAAAATGTTTTTTATTTTTTTTCTTTTATTTTAATTTTTTTAATTTTTTTAATTTTTTCAATTTTTTCATTTTTTTTTAAATTTTCTTATAATTTTTTTTAATTTTTCAAAATTTTTTAAAAAATTTCTTTGCTTTATTTTTATTTAAATTTTTTAAAAAATTAAATTTTGTTTTAAATTTGTTTCAATTTTTTAACAAAATTAAAAAAAATTATTTATTTTTTAATTTTTTTTCTATATTTTTTAATTTTTAAAATTTTTTTATTTTTTAAATTTTTTTATTTTTTTTTATAATTTTTGAAAATTTTTCTAAATTTTTTTTTAATTTTTTTAAAAGTATTTTTTTTTATTTCAAAAATGTTTTTAATTTTTTTATAATTTTTTAAAAATTTTTAAATTTTTTTAAATTTTTTTTTAAAATTATAATTTTTTTATTTAAAAAAATGTTGTTTAATTTTTTTTCTTTTATTTTAATTTTTTAATTTTTTTAATTTTTTCAATTTTTTCAATTTTTTTAAAATTTTCTTATAATTTTTTTTAATTTTTTAAAATTTTTTAAAAAATTTCTTTGTTTTATTTTTATTTAAATTTTTTAAAAATTAAAAATTTTTTTTTTAAATTTGTTTCAATTTTTTTAAGAAAATTAAAAAAAAAATATTTATTTTTTAATTTTTTTCTATATTTTTAAATTTTTTTAATTTTTTTAATTTAAAATTTTTTTATTTTTTTTTTAATTTTAATTTTTTTTTCAAATTATTTATATAATTTAATTTTTAAAATTTTAAAAATTTTTTAATTTTTAAGTTTTTTTTTAATTTTTAAATTTTCTTTTTAATTTTAAATTTTTTTTTAATTTTTAAAATTTTTTTTATTTTTTTTTAATCTTTGAAAATTTTTCTAAATTTTTTTTAATTTATTTAAAAGTATTATTTTTTTATTTCAAAAATGTTTTTTAATTTTTAAAATTTTTTTTAAATTTTTATTTTTCTTTTTTAAAATTTTTTTTTAATTTTTAAAATTTTCTTAAAACTTTTTTTTTAATTTTTTAAACAAAATTTTATAATTTTTTTTAAATTGTTTTAAAATTTTTTTTAAAATTATAATTTTTTTATTTAAAAAATTTTTTTTAATTTTTTAAAATTTTTTTTCTTTTATTTTAATTTTTTAATTTTTTTAATTTTTTCAATTTTTTCAATTGTTTTTTTAAATTTTCTTATAATTTTTTTTAATTTTTTTAAATTTTCCAAAAAATTTCTTTGCTTTATTTTTATTTAAATTTTTTAAAAAATTAAAAATTTTTTTTTTAAATTTGTTTCAATTTTTTAACAAAATTAAAAAAAAATTATTTATTTTTTAATTTTTTAAATTTTTTTAATTTTTAAATTTTTTTTTATTTTTTTTAATTTTTAAATTTTTTTATTTTTTTTTAATTTTTTTAATTTTTTTAATTTTTTTAATTTTTTTTTAATTTTTAAAATTTTTTTTTAATTTTTATTTTTCTTTTTTTAAATTTTTTTTTAATTTTTAAAATTTTCTTAAAACTTTTTTTTTAATTTTTTAAACAAAATTTTATAATTTTTTTAAAATTTTTTTATATTTTTTTTTTAAATTATAATTTTTTTAATTTTTAAATTTTTTTTTAAATTTTCTTATAATTTTCTTATAATTTTAAAATTTTTTTAAAATTTTTTTTTTATTTTTTTTTTAATTTTTGAAAATTTTTCTAATTTTTTTATTATTTTTTTTAAAAGTATAATTTTTTTATTTCAAAAATGTTTTTTAAATTTTCTTTTAATTTTTTTTTAATTTTTAAAAAAAAAATTTTTAAATTTTTATTTTAATTTTTTTTTAATTTTTAAATTTTTTTTTATTTTTTTAAAAATTATTTATATTTTTTAATTTCTTAAATTTTTTTAATTTTATTTTTTTTTTTTAATTTTTAATTTTTTTTTTAATTTTTAAAATTTTTTTTAATTTTAAAATTTTTTTTTTAATTTTTAAACAAAATTTTTTAATTTTTTAAAATTTGTTTTCTTTTATTTTAATTTTTTAATTTTTTTAATTTTTTAATTTTTTTTTTAATTTTTTAATTTTTTTTTTAAATTTTCTTATAATTTTTTTTAATTTTTAAAATTTTTTTAAATTTTTTTTTTATTTTTTTTTAATTTTTGAAAATTTTTCTAAATATTTTAAAAATTTTTATAAAGTATTATTTTTTTATTTCAAAAATGTTTTTTAATTTTTTTTAATTTTTTCAAATTTTTTAATTTTTTTAAAATTTTCTTATATTTTTTTTTTAATTTTTTAAATTTTCTTATAATTTTTTTTTTAATTTTTAAAATTTTTAAAATTTTTTTTTTAAATTTTTTAAAAAAATTTTATTTAAATTCTTTTTTAATTTTTTTTAATTTTTATTTTTTTATTAATTTTTAAAATTAATTATATTTTTTAATTTTTTTAATTTTTTTAATTTTTTTAATTTTTTTAATTTTTTTAATTTTTTTAATTTTTTTTTTAATTTTTAAAATTTTTCTAAATTTTTTTTAAATTTATTTAAAAGTATTATTTTTTTATTTCAAAAATGTTTTTTAATTTTTTAATTTTTTTTAAATTTTTATTTTTCTTTTTTTTAATTTTTAAAATTTTCTTAAATTTTTTTTTATTTTTTTTTAATTTTAGAAAATTTTTCTAATTTTTTTAAATTTTTTTAAAAGTATAATTTTTTTATTTCAAAAATGTTATTTAAAATTTTTTTTAAATTTTTTTTTAATTTTTAAAAAAAAAATTTTTAAATTTTTATTTTAATTTTTTTTTATTTTTAATTATTTTAATTTTTTTTAAATTATTTATATTGTTTAATTTTTTAAATTTTTTAATTTTTTTAATTTTTAAATTTTTTTTTTAATTTTTAAATTTTTTTTTAATTTTTAAAAATTTTTTTAATTTTTAAAATTTTTTTAATTTTAAATTTTTTTTTTAATTTTTTAAATTTTTTTTATTATTTTTTAATTTCTTTAAATTTTTTCAAATTTTTAAATTTTTGTAAAAATTTTCTTATATTTTTTTTTTAATTTTTAAAATTTTTAAAAAAATTTTTTTTTTTAATTTTTTTAAAATTTTTTTAAAATTTTTTAAAAATTTTTTTTTTAATTTTTTTAAAATTTTTTTTAAATGTTTAAAAAAAAATTTTAAATTTTTATTTTATTTTTTTTTAATTTTTAAAACTTTCTTAAAACTTTTTTTTTAATTTTTTAAACAAAATTTTTTAATTTTTTTGTTAAAATTATAATTTTTTTATTTCAAAAAATGTTTTTAATTTTTTTTAATTTTTTTCTTTTGTTTTACTTTTTTTAATTTTTTCAATTTTTTAATTTTTATTTAAATTTTCTTATAATTTTTTTTAATTTTTAATTTTTTTTTAAAATTTATTTTTTAAATTTTTTATAATTTTTTTTAATTTTTTAAAAATTTTCTTTGCTTTATTTATATTTAAATTTTTTAAAATTTAAATATAAAATTTTTTTTTTAAATTTGTTTCAATTTTTTAACAAAATTAAAAAAAAATATTTATTTTTAAATTTTTTTTCTATATTTTATAATTTTTTTAATTTTTTTAATTTTTAAATTTTTTTTTTAATTATTTATATTTTTTATTTTTTTAAATTTTTTTAATATTTTTAATTTTTAAAATTTTTTTTTTAATTTTTAAATTTTTTTTTATTTTTTTGATCTTCGAAAATTTTTCTATTTTTTTTTTTAATTTATTTAAAAGTATTATTTTTTTATTTCAAAATTTTTTTAATTTTTGAAAATTTTTCTAAATCTTTTTTTAATTTTTTTAAAAGTATTATTTTTTTATTTCAAATTTTTTTTTTAAATTTTTTTTAATTTTTTCAAATTTTTAAATTTTTCTTAAAAATTTTCTTATAATTTTTTTTTAATTTTTTTTTACTTTAAAAAAAAATTTTAAATTTTGATTTTAATTTTTTTTTAATTTTTATTATTTTTTTTTAATTTTTGAAAATTTTCTTAAAACTTTTTTTTAATTTTTTAAACAAATTTTTTTAATTTTTTAAATTTTTTTTAATTTTAAAAGTTTTTAAAATTATTTTCAAATTTTTTTAAAATTATAATTTTTTTATTTCAAAAATGTTTTTTAATTTTTTAATTTTTTTTAAATTTTTATTTTTCTTTTTTTTAATTTTTAAAATTTTCTTAAATTTTTTTTTATTTTTTTTTAATTTTAGAAAATTTTTCTAATTTTTTTAAATTTTTTTAAAAGTATAATTTTTTTATTTCAAAAATGTTATTTAAAATTTTTTTAAATTTTTTTTTAATTTTTAAAAAAAAAATTTTTAAATTTTTATTTTAATTTTTTTTTATTTTTAATTATTTTAATTTTTTTAAATTATTTATATTGTTTAATTTTTTAAATTTTTTAATTTTTTTAATTTTTAAATTTTTTTTTTAATTTTTAAATTTTTTTTTAATTTTTAAAAATTTTTTTAATTTTTAAAATTTTTTTAATTTTAAATTTTTTTTTAATTTTTTAAATTTTTTTTATTATTTTTTAATTTCTTTAAATTTTTTCAAATTTTTAAATTTTTGTAAAAATTTTCTTATATTTTTTTTTTAATTTTTAAAATTTTTAAAAAATTTTTTTTTTAATTTTTTTAAAATTTTTTTAAAATTTTTTTAAAATTTTTTTTTTAATTTTTTTAAAATTTTTTTTAAATGTTTAAAAAAAAATTTAAATTTTTATTTTATTTTTTTTTAATTTTTAAAACTTTCTTAAAACTTTTTTTTTTAATTTTTTAAACAAAATTTTTTAATTTTTTTGTTAAAATTATAATTTTTTTATTTCAAAAAATGTTTTTAATTTTTTTTAATTTTTTTCTTTTGTTTTACTTTTTTTAATTTTTTCAATTTTTTAATTTTTATTTAAATTTTCTTATAATTTTTTTTAATTTTTAATTTTTTTTTAAAATTTATTTTTTAAATTTTTTATAATTTTTTTTAATTTTTTAAAAATTTTCTTTGCTTTATTTATATTTAAATTTTTTAAAATTTAAATATAAAATTTTTTTTTTAAATTTGTTTCAATTTTTTAACAAAATTAAAAAAAAATATTTATTTTTAAATTTTTTTTTCTATATTTTATAATTTTTTAAATTTTTTTAATTTTTAAATTTTTTTTTTAATTATTTATATTTTTTATTTTTTTAAATTTTTTTAATTTTTTTAATTTTTAAAATTTTTTTTTTAATTTTTAAATTTTTTTTTATTTTTTTGATCTTCGAAAATTTTTCTATTTTTTTTTTAATTTATTTAAAAGTATTATTTTTTTATTTCAAAATTTTTTTAATTTTTGAAAATTTTTCTAAATCTTTTTTTAATTTTTTTAAAAGTATTATTTTTTTATTTCAAATTTTTTTTTTAAATTTTTTTTAATTTTTTCAAATTTTTGAATTTTTCTTAAAAATTTTCTTATAATTTTTTTTAAATTTTTTTTTACTTTAAAAAAAATTTTAAATTTTGATTTTAATTTTTTTTTAATTTTTATTATTTTTTTTTAATTTTTGAAAATTTTCTTAAAACTTTTTTTTAATTTTTTAAACAAATTTTTTTAATTTTTTAAATTTTTTTTAATTTTAAAAGTTTTTAAAATTATTTTCAAATTTTTTTAAAATTATAATTTTTTTATTTCAAAAAATGTTTTTTAATTTTTTTTCTTTTATTTTAATTTTTTTAACTTTTTCAATTTTTAAATTTTTTTTTAAATTTTCTTATAATTTTTTTTAATTTTTTAAAATTTTTTAAAAAATTTCTTTGCTTTATTTTTATTTAAATTTTTTAAAAAATTAAAATTTTTTTTTAAATTTGTTTAAATTTTTTAACAAAATTAAAAAAAATTATTTAGTTTTTAATTTTTTTTCTATATTTTTTAATTTTTTTAATTTTTAAATTTTTTTTATTTTTTTTATAATTTTTGAAAATTTTTCTAAATTTTTTTTAAATTTTTTTAAAAGTATTATTTTTTTATTTCAAAAATGTTTTTAATTTTTTTTATAATTTTTTTTTAAATTTTTAAATTTTTTTTAAATTTTTTTTTAAAATTAAAATTTTTTTATTTCAAAAAATGTTTTTTAATTTTTTTAATTTTTTTAATTTAAAATTTTTTTATTTTTTTTTAATTTTAAATTTTTTTTTATTTTTTTTTCAAATCATTTATATTATTTAATTTTTAAAATTTTTTTAATTTTTAAATTTTTTTTAAATTTTTCTTTAAATTATAATTTTTTTATTTCAAAAAATGTTTTTTAATTTTTTAAATTTTTTTAATTTTTTCAATTTTTTCAATTTTTTTAAAATTTTCTTATATTTTTTTTTAATTTTTAAAATTTTCTTATATTTTTTTTTTTAATTTTTAAAATTTTTTAAAATTTTTTTAAATTTTTAAAAAAAATTTTACTTAAATTTTTTTAATTTTTATTTTTTTTATTAATTTTTAAAATTATTTATATTTTTAATTTTTTTAATTTTTTTAATTTTTTTAATTTTTTTAATTTTTTTTTTAATTTTTAAAATTTTTTTTAATTTTTTTTTAATCTTTGAAAATTTTTCTAAATTTTTTTTTTATTTATTTAAAAGTATTATTTTTTTATTTCAAAAATGTTTTTTAATTTTTTAATTTTTTTTAAATTTTTATTTTTCTTTTTTTTTAATTTTTTTTTTAATTTTTAAAATTTTCTTAAAATTTTTTTTTATTTTTTTTTAATTTTAGAAAATTTTTCTAATTTTTTTTAATTTTTTTAAAAGTATAATTTTTTTATTTCAAAAATGTTTTTTAAAAATTTTTTAAAATTTTTTTTTAATTTTTAAAAAAAAAAAATTTTAATTTTTATTTTATTTTTTTTTTATTTTTAATTTTTTTTTAAATTATTTATATTGTTTATTTTTAAAATTTTTAATTTTTTAATTTTTAAATTTTTTTTTAATTTTTAAATTTTTTTTTAATTTTTAAAATTTTTTTTTAATTTTAAAATTTTTTTTTTAATTTTTAAAAATTTTTTTATTATTTTTTTAATTTTTGAAAATTTTTCTAAATTTTTTTTAATTTATTTAAAAGTATTATTTTTTTATTCCAAAAATGTTTTTTAATTTTTAAATTTTTTTTTTAATTTTTATTTTTCTTTTTTTAAATTTTTTTTTATTTTTAAAATTTTCTTAAAACTTTTTTTTTAATTTTTTAAACAAAATTTTATAATTTTTTAAAAATTTTTTTAAATTTTTTTTTAAAATTATAATTTTTTATTTAAAAATTTTTTTTTAATTTTTTAAAATTTTTTTCTTTTATTTTAATTTTTTTCATTTTTTTAATTTTTTCAATTTTTTCAATTTTTTTTAAATTTTCGTATAATTTTTTTATTTTTTAAAATTCTTTTAAAATTTTTTAAAATTTTTTTAAAACTTTTTTTCTTAAATTTTTAAATTTTTTTTAATTTTTAAATTTTTTTTTTAATTTTTAATTTTTTTTTTAATTTTAAAATTTTTTTTTAATTTTTATTTTTCTTTTTTTAAATTTTTTTTTAATTTTTAAAATTTTCTTAAAACTTTTTTTTTAATTTTTTAAACAAAATTTTATAATTTTTTTTAAATTTTTAAAATTTTTTTTTAAAATTATAATTTTTTTATTTCAAAAAATGTTTTTTAATTTTTTTATAATTTTTTCTTTTATTTTAATTTTTTAATTTTTTTAATTTTTTAAATTTTTTTTAAATTTTCTTATAATTTTCTTATAATTTTTAAATTTTTTAAAAAATTTTTTTTTTATTTTTTTTTAATTTTTGAAATTTTTCTAATTTTTTTATTATTTTTTTTAAAAGTATAATTTTTTTATTTCAAAAATGTTTTTAAATTTTTTTTAAATTTTTTTTAATTTTTAAAAAAAAAATTTTTAAATTTTTATTTTAATTTTTTTTTAATTTTTAAATTTTTTTTTATTTTGTTTAAAATTATTTATATTTTTTAATTTCTTAAATTTTTTTAATTTTAAATTTTTTTTTTAATTTTTAATTTTTTTTTTAACTTTTAAAATTTTTTTTAATTTTTAAAATTTTTTTAATTTTAAATTTTTTTTTTAATTTTTTAAATTTTTTTTATTATTTTTTAATTTCTTTAAATTTTTTCAAATTTTTAAATTTTTGTAAAAATTTTCTTATATTTTTTTTTTAATTTTTAAAATTTTTAAAAAAAATTTTTTTTTTAATTTTTTTAAAATTTTTTTAAAATTTTTTTAAAATTTTTTTTTTAATTTTTTAAAAATTTTTTTTTAAATGTTTAAAAAAAAATTTTAAATTTTTATTTTATTTTTTTTTAATTTTTAAAACTTTCTTAAAACTTTTTTTTTTAATTTTTTAAACAAAATTTTTTAATTTTTTTGTTAAAATTATAATTTTTTTATTTCAAAAAATGTTTTTAATTTTTTTTAATTTTTTTCTTTTGTTTTACTTTTTTTAATTTTTTCAATTTTTTAATTTTTATTTAAATTTTCTTATAATTTTTTTTAATTTTTAATTTTTTTTTAAAATTTATTTTTTAAATTTTTTATAATTTTTTTTAATTTTTTAAAAATTTTCTTTGCTTTATTTATATTTAAATTTTTTAAAATTTAAATATAAAATTTTTTTTTTAAATTTGTTTCAATTTTTTAACAAAATTAAAAAAAAATATTTATTTTTAAATTTTTTTTCTATATTTTATAATTTTTTTAATTTTTTTTAATTTTAAATTTTTTTTTCATTATTTATATTTTTTATTTTTTTAAATTTTTTTAATTTTTTTAATTTTTAAAATTTTTTTTTTAATTTTTAAATTTTTTTTTATTTTTTTGATCTTCGAAAATTTTTCTATTTTTTTTTTTAATTTATTTAAAAGTATTATTTTTTATTTCAAAATTTTTTTAATTTTTGAAAATTTTTCTAAATCTTTTTTTAATTTTTTTAAAAGTATTATTTTTTTATTTCAAATTTTTTTTTAAATTTTTTTTAATTTTTTCAAATTTTTAAATTTTTCTTAAAAATTTTCTTATAATTTTTTTTAAATTTTTTTTTACTTTAAAAAAAAATTTTAAATTTTGATTTTAATTTTTTTTTAATTTTTATTATTTTTTTTTTAATTTTTGAAAATTTTCTTAAAACTTTTTTTTAATTTTTTAAACAAATTTTTTTAATTTTTTAAATTTTTTTTAATTTTAAAAGTTTTTAAAATTATTTTCAAATTTTTTTAAAATTATAATTTTTTTATTTCAAAAAATGTTTTTAATTTTTTTTCTTTTATTTTAATTTTTTTAACTTTTTCAATTTTTAAATTTTTTTTTAAATTTTCTTATAATTTTTTTTAATTTTTTAAAATTTTTTAAAAAATTTCTTTGCTTTATTTTTATTTAAATTTTTTAAAAAATTAAAATTTTTTTTTAAATTTGTTTAAATTTTTTAACAAAATTAAAAAAAATTATTTAGTTTTTAATTTTTTTTCTATATTTTTTAATTTTTTTAATTTTTAAATTTTTTTTATTTTTTTATAATTTTGAAAATTTTTCTAAATTTTTTTTAAATTTTTTTAAAAGTATTATTTTTTTATTTCAAAAATGTTTTTAATTTTTTTTATAATTTTTTTTTAAATTTTTAAATTTTTTTTAAATTTTTTTTTAAAATTAAAATTTTTTTATTTCAAAAAATGTTTTTTAATTTTTTTAATTTTTTTAATTTAAAATTTTTTTATTTTTTTTTAATTTTAAATTTTTTTTTATTTTTTTTTCAAATCATTTATATTATTTAATTTTTAAAATTTTTTTAATTTTTAAATTTTTTTTAAATTTTTCTTTAAATTATAATTTTTTTATTTCAAAAAATGTTTTTTAATTTTTTAAATTTTTTTAATTTTTTCAATTTTTTCAATTTTTTTAAAATTTTCTTATATTTTTTTTTTAATTTTTAAAATTTTCTTATAATTTTTTTTTTAATTTTTAAAATTTTTTAAAATTTTTTTTAAATTTTTAAAAAAAATTTTACTTAAATTTTTTTAATTTTTATTTTTTTTATTAATTTTTAAAATTATTTATATTTTTTAATTTTTTTAATTTTTTTAATTTTTTTAATTTTTTTTTAATTTTTAAAATTTTTTTTTATTTTTTTTTAATCTTTGAAAATTTTTCTAAATTTTTTTTTTATTTATTTAAAAGTATTATTTTTTTATTTCAAAAATGTTTTTTAATTTTTTAATTTTTTTTAAATTTTTATTTTTCTTTTTTTTTAATTTTTTTTTTAATTTTTAAAATTTTCTTAAAATTTTTTTTTATTTTTTTTTAATTTTAGAAAATTTTTCTAATTTTTTTTAATTTTTTTAAAAGTATAATTTTTTTATTTCAAAAATGTTTTTTAAAAATTTTTTAAAATTTTTTTTTAATTTTTAAAAAAAAAAATTTTAATTTTTATTTTATTTTTTTTTTATTTTTAATTTTTTTTTTAAATTATTTATATTGTTTAATTTTTAAAATTTTTTAATTTTTTTAATTTTTAAATTTTTTTTTAATTTTTAAATTTTTTTTTTAATTTTTAAATTTTTTTTTTAATTTTAAAATTATTTTTTTTAATTTTTAAAAATTTTTTTATTATTTTTTTAATTTTTGAAAATTTTTCTAAATTTTTTTTTAATTTATTTAAAAGTATTATTTTTTTATTCCAAAAATGTTTTTTAATTTTTAAATTTTTTTTTTAATTTTTATTTTTCTTTTTTTAAATTTTTTTTTATTTTTAAAATTTTCTTAAAACTTTTTTTTTAATTTTTTAAACAAAATTTTATAATTTTTTTAAAATTTTTTTAAATTTTTTTTTTAAAATTATAATTTTTTTATTTCAAAAAATGTTTTTTAATTTTTTATAATTTTTTCTTTTATTTTAATTTTTTAATTTTTTTAATTTTTTAAATTTTTTTTTAAATTTTCTTATAATTTTCTTATAATTTTTAAATTTTTTTAAAAATTTTTTTTTTATTTTTTTTTAATTTTTGAAAATTTTTCTAATTTTTTTATTATTTTTTTTAAAAGTATAATTTTTTTATTTCAAAAATGTTTTTTAAATTTTTTTAAAATTTTTTTTTAATTTTTAAAAAAAAAATTTTTAAATTTTTATTTTAATTTTTTTTTAATTTTTAAATTTTTTTTTATTTTTTTTTAAATTATTTATATTTTTTAATTTCTTAAATTTTTTTAATTTAAAATTTTTTTTTTAATTTTTAATTTTTTTTTTTAATTTTAAAAATTTTTTTTTAATTTTAAAATTATTTTTTTTAATTTTTAAACAAAATTTTTTAATTTTTTTAAATTTTTTTTCTTTTATTTTAATTTTTTAATTTTTTTAATTTTTTAAATTTTTTTTTAAAATTTTCTTATTTTTTTTTTTAATTTTTGAAAATTTTCTTAAAACTTATTTTTAATTTTTTAAACAAATTTTTTAATTTTTTAAAATTTTTTTTTAAATTTTTTAAAATTTTTTAATTTGTTTTTAAATTATAATTTTTTTATTTAAAAAAATGTTTTTTAATTTTTTTTCTTTTATTTTAATTTTTTTAATTTTTTTAATTTTTTCATTTTTTTCAATTTTTTTTTAAATTATCGTATAATTTTTTTTAATTTTTAAAATTTTTTAAAAAATTTCTTTGCTTTATTTTTATTTAAATTTTTTAAAAATTAAAAAATTTTTTTTAAATTTGTTTCAATTTTTTTAAGAAATTTAAAAAAAAATTATTTATTTTTTAATTTTTTTCTATATTTTTAAATTTTTTTAATTTTTTTAATTTAAAATTTTTTTTATTTTTTTTTTAATTTAAATTTTTTTTCAAATTATTTATATAATTTAATTTTTTAAATTTTTAAAATTTTTTTAATTTTTAAATTTTTTTTTTAATTTTTAAATTTTTTTTTAATTTTAAATTTTTTTTTATTTTTAAAATTTTTTTTATTTTTTTTTAATCTTTGAAAATTTTTCTAAATTTTTTTTTAATTTATTTAAAAGTATTATTTTTTTATTTCAAAAATGTTTTTTAATTTTTAAAATTTTTTTTAAATTTTTATTTTTCTTTTTTAATTTTTTTTTTAATTTTTAAAATTTTCTTAAAACTTTTTTTTAATTTTTTAAACAAAATTTTTTAATTTTTTTTTAAATTTTTTTAAAATTTTTTTTAAAATTATAATTTTTTATTTAAAAATTTTTTTTTAATTTTTTAAAATTTTTTTCTTTTATTTTAATTTTTTTCATTTTTTTAATTTTTTCAATTTTTTCAATTTTTTTTAAATTTTCGTATAATTTTTTTATTTTTTAAAATTCTTTTAAAATTTTTTAAAATTTTTTTAAAACTTTTTTTCTTAAATTTTTAAATTTTTTTTAATTTTTAAATTTTTTTTTTAATTTTTAATTTTTTTTTTTAATTTTAAAATTTTTTTTTAATTTTTATTTTTCTTTTTTTAAATTTTTTTTTAATTTTTAAAATTTTCTTAAAACTTTTTTTTTAATTTTTTAAACAAAATTTTATAATTTTTTTTAAATTTTTAAAATTTTTTTTTAAAATTATAATTTTTTTATTTCAAAAAATGTTTTTTAATTTTTTTATAATTTTTTCTTTTATTTTAATTTTTTAATTTTTTTAATTTTTTAAATTTTTTTTAAATTTTCTTATAATTTTCTTATAATTTTTAAATTTTTTAAAAATTTTTTTTTTTATTTTTTTTTAATTTTTGAAAATTTTTCTAATTTTTTTATTATTTTTTTTAAAAGTATAATTTTTTTATTTCAAAAATGTTTTTTAAATTTTTTTTAAATTTTTTTTTAATTTTTAAAAAAAAAATTTTTAAATTTTTATTTTAATTTTTTTTTAATTTTTAAATTTTTTTTTATTTTGTTTAAAATTATTTATATTTTTTAATTTCTTAAATTTTTTTAATTTTAAATTTTTTTTTTAATTTTTAATTTTTTTTTTTAACTTTTAAAATTTTTTTTAATTTTAAAATTATTTTTTTTAATTTTTAAACAAAATTTTTTAATTTTTTAAATTTTTTTTTCGTTTATTTTAATTTTTTAATTTTTTTAATTTTTTAAATTTTTTTTAAAATTTTCTTATAATTTTTTTTAATTTTTAAAATTTTTTTTAATTTTTTTTTTAATTTTTGAAAATTTTCTTAAAACTTATTTTTAATTTTTTAAACAAATTTTTTAATTTTTTAAAATTTTTTTTAAAAATTTTTTAAAATTTTTTAATTTGTTTTTACGTTATAATTTTTTTATTTAAAAAATGTTTTTTAATTTTTTTTCTTTTATTTTAATTTTTTTAATTTTTTTAATTTTTTAATTTTTTTCAATTTTTTTTAAAATTTTCGTATAATTTTTTTTAATTTTTAAAATTTTTTAAAAAATTTCTTTGCTTTATTTTTATTTAAATTTTTTAAGAAATTAAATTTTTTTTTAAATTTGTTTCAATGTTTTTAAGAAATTTAAAAAAAAATTATTTATTTTTTAATTTTTTTCTATATTTTTAAATTTTTTTAATTTTTTTAATTTAAAATTTTTTTTATTTTTTTTTAATTTAAATTTTTTTTTCAAATTATTTATATAATTTAATTTTTAAAATTTTTAAAATTTTTTTAATTTTTAAATTTTTTTTTTAATTTTTAAATTTTTTTTTAATTTTAAATTTTTTTTTTATTTTTAAAATTTTTTTTATTTTTTTTTAATCTTTGAAAATTTTTCTAATTTTTTTTAAATTTATTTAAAAGTATTATTTTTTTATTTCAAAAATGTTTTTTAATTTTTAAAATTTTTTTTTAATTTTTATTTTTCTCTTTTAAAATTTTTTTTTAATTTTTAAAATTTTCTTAAAACTTTTTTTTTAATTTTTTAAACAAAATTTTTTAATTTTTTTTAAATTTTTTTTAAATTTTTTTTTAAATTATAATTTTTTATTTAAAATTTTTTTTTTTAATTTTTTAAAAATTTTTTTTTAATTTTTTTAAATTTTTTAATTTGTTTTTAAATTATAATTTTTTTATTTAAAAAAATGTTTTTTAATTTTTTTTCTTTTATTTTAATTTTTTTAATTTTTTTAATTTTTTCATTTTTTTCAATTTTTTTTTAAATTTTCGTATAATTTTTTTTAATTTTTAAAATTTTTTAATATTTTATTTTTAATTTTTTAAAATTGTTTAAAATTTTTTAAAAAATTTCTTTGCTTTATTTTTATTTAAATTTTTTAAAAAATTAAATTTTTTTAATTTGTTTCAATTTTTTAACAAAATTAAAAAAAAATTCTTTATTTTTTAATTTTTTTAATTTTTTTAATTTTTAAATTTTTTTATTTTTTTTTCATTTTTGAAAATTTTTCTAAAATTTTTTTTAATTTTTTTAAAAGTATTATTTTTTATTTCAAAAATGTTTTTTAATTTTTTTTATAACTTTTTTAAATTTTTAATTTTTTTTTTAAACTTTCTTATAATTTTTTTTTAATTTTTAAAATTTTTTTAAAATTTTTTAAAAAATTTTTTTTAAATTTTTTAAAATTTTTTTTTTAAATTTTTTTTTAAATTTTTTTTAAATTTTTAAATCTTTTTTTAATTTTTAAAATTTTTTTTAATTTTTTTTTTAATTTTTGAAATTTTTCTTAAAACTTTTTTTAAAATTTTTTAAACAAATTTTTTTAATTTTTTTTAAATTTTTTTTTAAATTTTTTAAAATTTTTTAATTTGTTTTTAAATTATAATTTTTTTATTTCAAAAAATGTTTTTTATTTTTTTTCTTTTATTTTAATTTTTTTAATTTTTTTAATTTTTTCAATTTTTTCATTTTTTTTTTAAATTTTCTTATAATTTTTTTTAATTTTTCAAAATTTTTTAAAAAATTTCTTTGCTTTATTTTTATGTAAATTTTTTAAAAAATTAAATTTTGTTTTAAATTTGTTTCAATTTTTTAACAAAATTAAAAAAAATTATTTATTTTTTAATTTTTTTTCTATATTTTTAAATTTTTTTAATTTTTTAATTTAAAATTTTTTTTATTTTTTTTTTAATTTTAAAATTTTTTTTTCAATTTTTAAAATTTTTTTTATTTTTTTTTAATCTTTGAAAATTTTTCTAAATTTTTTTTTAATTTATTTAAAAGTATTATTTTTTTATTCCAAAAATGTTTTTTAATTTTTAAAATTTTTTTTTAATTTTTATTTTTCTTTTTTTAAATTTTTTTTTAATTTTTAAAATTTTCTTAAAACTTTTTTTTTAATTTTTTAAACAAAATTTTATAATTTTTTTTAAATTTTTTAAATTTTTTTTTTAAAATTATAATTTTTTTATTTCAAAAAATGTTTTTTAATTTTTTTATAATTTTTTCTTTTATTTTAATTTTTTAATTTTTTAAATTTTTTTTAAATTTTCTTATAATTTTCTTATAATTTTTAATTTTTTTTAAAATTTTTTTTTTATTTTTTTTAATTTTTGAAAATTTTTCTAATTTTTTTATTATTTTTTTTAAAAGTATAATTTTTTTATTTCAAAAATGTTTTTAAAATTTTTTTTAAATTTTTTTTTAATTTTTAAAAAAAAAATTTTTAAATTTTTATTTTAATTTTTTTTTAATTTTTAAATTTTTTTTTATTTTTTTTTAAATTATTTATATTTTTTAATTTCTTAAATTTTTTTAATTTTAAATTTTTTTTTAATTTTTAATTTTTTTTTTAATTTTTAAAATTTTTTTTTAATTTTAAAATTTTTTTTTTAATTTTTAAACAAAATTTTTTAATTTTTTAAAATTTTTATTCTTTTATTTTAATTTTTTAATTTTTTTAATTTTTTAAATTTTTTTTAAAATTTTCTTATAATTTTTTTTAATTTTTAAAATTTTTTTTAATTTTTTTTTTAATTTTCGAAAATTTTCTTAAAACTTATTTTTAATTTTTTAAACAAATTTTTTTAATTTTTTTTAAATTTTTTTTTAAATTTTTTAAAATTTTTTAATTTGTTTTTAAATTATAATTTTTTTATTTCAAAAAATGTTTTTTATTTTTTTTCTTTTATTTTAATTTTTTTAATTTTTTTAATTTTTTCAATTTTTTCATTTTTTTTTTAAATTTTCTTATAATTTTTTTTAATTTTTCAAAATTTTTTAAAAAATTTCTTTGCTTTATTTTTATGTAAATTTTTTAAAAAATTAAATTTTGTTTTAAATTTGTTTCAATTTTTTAACAAAATTAAAAAAAATTATTTATTTTTTAATTTTTTTCTATATTTTTAAATTTTTTTAATTTTTTTAATTTAAAATTTTTTTTATTTTTTTTTTAATTTTAAAATTTTTTTTTCAATTTTTAAAATTTTTTTTATTTTTTTTTAATCTTTGAAAATTTTTCTAAATTTTTTTTTAATTTATTTAAAAGTATTATTTTTTTATTCCAAAAATGTTTTTTAATTTTTAAAATTTTTTTTTAATTTTTATTTTTCTTTTTTTAAATTTTTTTTTAATTTTTAAAATTTTCTTAAAACTTTTTTTTTAATTTTTTAAACAAAATTTTATAATTTTTTTTAAATTTTTTAAATTTTTTTTTTAAAATTATAATTTTTTTATTTCAAAAAATGTTTTTTAATTTTTTTATAATTTTTTCTTTTATTTTAATTTTTTAATTTTTAAATTTTTTTTTAAATTTTCTTATAATTTTCTTATAATTTTTAATTTTTTTTAAAATTTTTTTTTTATTTTTTTTTAATTTTTGAAAATTTTTCTAATTTTTTTATTATTTTTTTTAAAAGTATAATTTTTTTATTTCAAAAATGTTTTTAAAATTTTTTTTAAATTTTTTTTTAATTTTTAAAAAAAAAAATTTTAAATTTTTATTTTAATTTTTTTTTAATTTTTAAATTTTTTTTTATTTTTTTTTAAATTATTTATATTTTTTAATTTCTTAAATTTTTTTAATTTTAAATTTTTTTTAATTTTTAATTTTTTTTTTAATTTTTAAAATTTTTTTTTAATTTTAAAATTTTTTTTTTAATTTTTAAACAAAATTTTTTAATTTTTTAAAATTTTTTTTCTTTTATTTTAATTTTTTAATTTTTTTAATTTTTTAAATTTTTTTTAAAATTTTCTTATAATTTTTTTTAATTTTTAAAATTTTTTTTAATTTTTTTTTTAATTTTTGAAAATTTTCTTAAAACTTATTTTTAATTTTTTAAACAAATTTTTTAATTTTTAAAAATTTTTTTTAAAATTTTTTTAAAATTTTTTAATTTATTTTTAAGTTATAATTTTTTTATTTAAAAAAATGTTTTTTAATTTTTTTTCTTTTATTTTAATTTTTTTAATTTTTTTAATTTTTTAATTTTTTTCAATTTTTTTTTAAATTTTCGTATAATTTTTTTTAATTTTTAAAATTTTTTAAAAAATTTCTTTGCTTTATTTTTATTTAAATTTTTTAAAAAATTAAAAATTTTTTTTCAATTTGTTTCAATTTTTTTAAGAAATTTAAAAAAAAATATTTATTTTTTAATTTTTTTCTATATTTTTAAATTTTTTTAATTTTTTTAATTTAAAATTTTTTTTATTTTTTTTTAATTTAAATTTTTTTCAAATTATTTATATAATTTAATTTTTAAAATTTTTAAAATTTTTTTAATTTTTAAATTTTTTTTTTTAATTTTTAAATTTTTTTTAATTTTAAATTTTTTTTTTATTTTTAATTTTTTTTTTAATTTTAAATTTTTTTTTTATTTCTAAATTTTTTTTTATTTTTTTTTAATCTTTGAAAATTTTTCTAAATTTTTTTTAATTTATTTAAAAGTATTATTTTTTTATTTCAAAAATGTTTTTTAATTTTTTAAATTTTTTTTTAATTTTTATTTTTCTTTTTTAAAATTTTTTTTTAATTTTTAAAATTTTCTTAAAACTTTTTTTTTAATTTTTTAAACAAAATTTTTTAATTTTTTTTAAATTTTTTTAAAATTTTTTTTAAAATTATAATTTTTTATTTAAAATTTTTTTTTTAATTTTTAAAAATTTTTTTCTTTTATTTTAATTTTTTTAATTTTTTTAATTTTTTCAATTTTTTCATTTTTTTTTTAAATTTTCTTATAATTTTTTTTAATTTTTCAAAATTTTTTAAAAAATTTCTTTGCTTTATTTTTATTTAAATTTTTTAAAAAATTAAATTTTGTTTTAAATTTGTTTCAATTTTTTAACAAAATTAAAAAAAATTATTTATTTTTTAATTTTTTTTCTATATTTTTTATTTTTTTAAATTTTTTTATTTTTTAAATTTTTTTATTTTTTTTATAATTTTTGAAAATTTTTCTAAATTTTTTTTTAATTTTTTTAAAAGTATTTTTTTTTATTTCAAAAATGTTTTTAATTTTTTTTATAATTTTTTAAAAATTTTTAAATTTTTTAAAATTTTTTTTTAAAATTATAATTTTTTTATTTCAAAAAATGTTTTTTAATTTTTTTCTTTTATTTTAATTTTTTAATTTTTTTAATTTTTTCAATTTTTTCAATTTTTTTAAAATTTTCTTATAATTTTTTTTAATTTTTTAAAATTTTTTAAAATATTTCTTTGTTTTATTTTTATTTAAATTTTTTAAAAATTAAAATTTTTTTTTAAATTTGTTTCAATTTTTTTAAGAAAATTAAAAAAAAATTATTTATTTTTTAATTTTTTTCTATATTTTTAAATTTTTTTAATTTTTTTAATTTAAAATTTTTTTAATTTTTTTTTAATTTTAATTTTTTTTTCAAATTATTTATATAATTTAATTTTTAAAATTTTAAAAATTTTTTAATTTTTAAGTTTTTTTTAATTTTTAAATTTTCTTTTTAATTTTAAATTTTTTTTTTAATTTTTAAAATTTTTTTTATTTTTTTTTAATCTTTGAAAATTTTTCTAAATTTTTTTTAATTTATTTAAAAGTATTATTTTTTTATTTCAAAAATGTTTTTTAATTTTTTTTATAACTTTTTTTAAATTTTTAATTTTTTTTTAAATTTTCTTATAATTTTTTTTTAATTGTTAAATTTTTTTTAAATTTTTTAAAATTTTTTTTTTAAATTTTTTAAAATTTTTTTTTAAAATTTTTTTTTTAAATTTTTTTTAAATTTTTAAATCTTTTTTTAATTTTTAAAATTTTTTAAACAAATTTTTTTAATTTTCTTTAAATTTTTTTTTAAATTTTTTAAAATTTTTAAATTTTTTTTGAATTATAATTTTTTTATTTCAAAAAATGTTTTTTATTTTTTTTCTTTTATTTTAATTTTTTTAATTTTTTTAATTTTTTCA
This sequence comes from Andrena cerasifolii, assembly GCF_050908995.1. Classification (NCBI taxonomy): domain Eukaryota; kingdom Metazoa; phylum Arthropoda; class Insecta; order Hymenoptera; family Andrenidae; genus Andrena; species Andrena cerasifolii. The sequence continues at coordinate 19,376 of NW_027485850.1, forward strand.
ATTTTTTCATTTTTTTTTAAATTTTCTTATAATTTTTTTTAATTTTTCAAAATTTTTTAAAAAATTTCTTTGCTTTATTTTTATTTAAATTTTTAAAAAAATTAATTTTTTTTAAATTTGTTTCAATTTTTTAACAAAATTAAAAAAATTATTTATTTTTTAATTTTTTTTCTATATTTTTTAATTTTTTTAATTTTTTTATTTTTTAAATTTTTTTTATTTTTTTTTTATAATTTTTGAAAATTTTTCTAATTTTTTTTTAATATTTTTAAAAGTATTTTTTTTTATTTCAAAAATGTTTTTAATTTTTTTCTATATTTTTAAATTTTTTTAATTTTTTTAATTTAAAATTTTTTTTATTTTTTTTAATTTCAAATTTTTTTTTCAAATTATTTATATAATTTAATTTTTAAAATTTTTAAAATTTTTTTAATTTTTAATTTTTTTTTTTAATTTTTAAATTTTTTTTTTAATTTTTAAAATTTTTTTAATTTTTAAATTTTTTTTTTATTTTTTTTTAAATTTTTGAAAATTTTTCTAAATTTTTTTTATTTTTTAAAAAAATTTTTATTTAAATTTTTATTTTAATTTTTTTTAATTTTTAAATTTTTTTATTTTTTTAAAATTATTTATATTTTTTAATTTTTTAATTTTTTTAATTTTTTTAATTTTTTTAATTTTTTTAATTTTTAAATTTTTTTTTTAATTTTTAAAATTTTTTTTTATTTTTTTTTTAATCTTTGAAAATTTTTCTATTTTTTTTTTTAATTTATTTAAAAGTATTATTTTTTAATTTTTAAATTTTTTTTAAATTTTTATTTTTCTTTTTTTAAATTTTTTTTTAATTTTTAAAATTTTCTTAAAACTTTTTTTTTAATTTTTTAAACAAAATTTTTTAATTTTTTAAAATTTTTTTTAAAATTTTTTTAAATTTTTTTTTAAAATTATAATTTTTTTATTTCAAAAAATGTTTTTTAATTTTTTTATAATTTTTTTCTTTTATTTTAATTTTTTAATTTTTTTAATTTTTTAAATTTTTTTTTAATTTTTCTTATAATTTTCTTATAATTTTTAAATTTTTTTTAAAAATTTTTTTTTATTTTTTTTTAATTTTTGAAAATTTTTCTAATTTTTTTATTATTTTTTTTAAAAGTATAATTTTTTTATATCAAAAATGTTTTTTAAATTTTTTTTAATTTTTTTTTAATTTTTAAAAAAAAAATTTTATAATTGTTATTTTAATTTTTTTTTAATTTTTAAATTTTTTTATTTTTTTAAAAATTATTTATATTTTTTAATTTCTTAAATTTTTTTAATTTTAAAATTTTTTTTTTAATTTTTAATTTTTTTTAATTTTTAAATTTTTTTTTTAATTTTAAAATTATTTTTTTTAATTTTTAAACAAAATTTTTTAATTTTTTAAAAAATTTTTTCTTTTATTTTAATTTTTTAATTTTTCTAATTTTTTAAATTTTTTTTTAAATTTTCTTATAATTTTTTTTAATTTTTAAAATTTTTTTTTATTTTTTTTTAATTTTTGAAAATTTTTCTAAATTTTTTAAAAATTCTTTTAAAAGTATTATTTTTTTATTTAAAAAATGTTTTTTAATTTTTTAAAATTTTTTTAAATTTTTATTTTTTTTTAAATTTTCTTATAATTTTTTTTTAATTTTTAAAATTTTTTTAAAATTTTTTAAAATTTTTTTTAAAATTTTTTTCTTAAATTTTTAAATTTTTTTTTAATTTTTGAAATTTTTTAAAATTTTTTTTTAATTTTTGTATTTTTTTTTAATTTTTGAAAATTTTCTTAAAACTTTTTTTTTTAATTTTTTAAACAAATTTTTTTAATTTTTAAATTTTTTTTTTTAAATTTTTTAAAATTTTTTAATTTGTTTTTAAATTATAATTTTTTTATTTAAAAAAATGTTTTTTAATTTTTTTTCTTTTATTTTAATTTTTTTAATTTTTTAATTTTTTCATTTTTTTCAATTTTTTTTTAAATTTTCGTATAATTTTTTTTAATTTTTAAAATTTTTAAAATTTTTTTTTTAATTTTTTTAAATTTTTTAAAATTTTTTAAAAAATTTCTTTGCTTTATTTTTATTTAAATTTTTTAAAAAATTAAATTTTTTTTTAATTTGTTTCAATTTTTTATCAAAATTAAAAAAAAAATATTTATTTTTAAATTTTTTTTCTATATTTTTTAATTTTTTTAATTTTTAAATTTTTTTTTAATTTTTGAAAATTTTTCTAAAATTTTTTTTAATTTTTTTAAAAGTATTATTTTTTTATTTCAAAAATGTTTTTTAATTTTTTTTAATTTTTTCTAAATTTTTAAATTTTTTTTTAAATTTTCTTATAATTTTTTTTTAAATTTTTAAATTTTTTTTTAATTTTTTAAACAAAATTTTTTAATTTTTTAAAATTTTTTTAAAATTTTTTAAAATTTTTTTTTAAAATTATAATTTTTTTATTTCAAAAAATGTTTTTTAATTTTTTTATAATTTTTTTCATTTATTTTAATTTTTTAATTTTTTTAATTTTTAAAATTTTTTTTTTAATTTTTTTTAAAATTATAATTTTTTTATTTCAAAAAATGTTTTTTAATTTTTTTCTTTTATTTTAATTTTTTAATTTTTTTAATTTTTTTAATTTTTTCAATTTTTTTTTAAATTTTCTTATAATTTTTTTTAATTTTTTAAAATTTTTTAAAAAATTTCTTTGTTTTATTTTTATTTAAATTTTTTAAAAAATTAAAAAATTTTTTTAAATTTGTTTCAATTTTTTTAAGAAAATTAAAAAAAAATTATTTATTTTTTAATTTTTTTCTATATTTTTAATTTTTTTTAATTTTTTTAATTTAAAATTTTTTTTATTTTTTTTTAATTTTAAATTTTTTTTCAAATTATTTATATAATTTAATTTTAAAAATTTTAAAATTTTTTTTAATTTTTTCAATTTTTTCAATTTTTTTTAAATTTTCATATAATTTTCTTTAATTTTTAAAATTTTTTTAAAAATTTCTTTGTTTTATTTTTATTTAAATTTTTTAAAAAATTAAAAATTTTTTTTTTAAATTTGTTTCAATTTTTTTAAGAAAATTAAAAAAAAATTATTTATTTTTTAATTTTTTTCTATATTTTTAAATTTTTTTAATTTTTTTAATTTAAAATTTTTTTTATTCTTTTTTAATTTTAAATTTTATTCAAATTATTTATATAATTTAATTTTTAAAATTTTTAAAATTTTTTTAATTTTTAAATTTTTTTTTAATTTTTAAATTTTTTTTTTAATTTTAAATTTTTTTTTTCAATTTTTAAAATTTTTTTTATTTTTTTTTAATCTTTGAAAATTTTTCTAAATTTTTTTTTAATTTATTTAAAGGTATTATTTTTTTATTCCAAAAATGTTTTTTAATTTTTAAAATTTTTTTTAAATTTTTATTTTTCTTTTTTTAAATTTTTTTTTAATTTTTAAAATTTTCTTAAAACTTTTTTTTTAATTTTTTAAACAAAATTTTATAATTTTTTTTAAATTTTTTTAAATTTTTTTTTTAAATTATAATTTTTTTATTTAAAAAATTTTTTTTTAATTTTTTAAAATTTTTTTTCCTTTATTTTAATTTTTAATTTTTTTAATTTTTTCAATTTTTTCAATTTTTTTTTAAAATTTTCTTATAATTTTTTTTAATTTTTTTAAATTTTCCAAAAAATTTCTTTGCTTTATTTTTATTTAAATTTTTTAAAAAATTAAAAATTTTTTTTTTAAATTTGTTTCAATTTTTTAACAAAATTAAAAAAAAATTATTTATTTTTTAATTTTTTAAATTTTTTTAATTTTTAAATTTTTTTTTATTTTTTTTAATTTTTAAATTTTTTTATTTTTTTTAAATTATTTATATTTTTTAATTTTTTAATTTTTTTAATTTTTTTAATTTTTTTAATTTTTAAAACTTTTTTTAATTTTTAAAATTTTTTTTTATTTTTTTTTTAATCTTTGAAAATTTTTCTAAATTTTTTTTTTAATTTATTTAAAAGTATTATTTTTTAATTTTTAAAATTTTTTTTAAATTTTTATTTTTCTTTTTTTAAATTTTTTTTTAATTTTTAAAATTTTCTTAAAACTTTTTTTTTTAATTTTTTAAACAAAATTTTTTAATTTTTTTAAAATTTTTTTAAAATTTAAAAAATTTTTTTTTTTAAATTATAATTTTTTTATTTCAAAAAATGTTTTTTAATTTTTTTATAATTTTTTTCTTTTATTTTAATTTTTTAATTTTTTTAATTTTTTAAATTTTTTTAAAAATTTTCTTATAATTTTCTTATAATTTTAAATTTTTTTAAAATTTTTTTTTATTTTTTTTTAATTTTTGAAAATTTTTCTAATTTTTTTATTATTTTTTTTAAAAGTATAATTTTTTTATTTCAAAAATGTTTTTTAAATTTTTTTTAAATTTTTTTTTAATTTTTAAAAAAAAAATTTTATAATTTTTATTTTAATTTTTTTTTAATTTTTAATTTTTTTTTTTTTTTTAAAATTATTTATATTTTTTAATTTCTTAAATTTTTTTAATTTTAAATTTTTTTCTTAATTTTTAAATTTTTTTTAATTTTTAAAATTTTTTTTTAATTTTAAAATTATTTTTTTTTAATTTTTAAACAAAATTTTTTAATTTTTTAAAATTTTTTTCTTTTATTTTAATTTTTTAATTTTTTTAATTTTTTAAATTTTTTTTAAAATTTTCTTATAATTTTTTTTAATTTTTAAAATTTTTTTAAAATTTTTTAAAAATTTTTTTAAAAGTATTATTTTTTTATTTCAAAAATGTTTTTTAATTTTTTTTAATTTTTTTTAAATTTTTAAATTTTTTTTTAATTTTTCTTATATAATTTTTTTAATTTTTAAAATTTTTTAAAATTTTTTAAAATTTTTTTAAAAATTTTTTTCTTAAATTTTTAAATTTTTTTTTAATTTTTGAAATTTTTTTAAATTTTTTTTTAACTTTTGAAATTTTTTTTAATTTTTTTTTAAATTTTCGTATAATTTTTTTTAATTTTTAAAATTTAAAAAAATTTTTTTTTTTAATTTTTTAAAATTTTTTAAAATTTTTTAAAAAATTTCTTTGCTTTATTTTTATTTAAATTTTTTAAAAAATTAAATTTTTTTTAAATTTGTTTCAATTTTTTAACAAAATTAAAAAAAAATTATTTATTTTTAAATTTTTTATCTATATTTTTTAATTTTTTTAATTTTTAAATTTTTTTTTATTTTTGAAAATTTTTCTAAAATTTTTTTTAATTTTTTTAAAAGTATTATTTTTTTATTTCAAAAATGTTTTTTAATTTTTTTATAATTTTTTTTAAATTTTTAAATTTTTTTAAAAATTTTCTTATATTTTTTTTTTAAATTTTTAAATTTTTTTTTAATTTTTTAAAATTTTTTTTTAAATTTTTTAAATTTTTTTTTTAAAATTTTAAATCTTTTTTTAATTTTTAAAATTTTTTAAAATTTTTTTTTTAATTTTTAAAATTTTCTTAAACCTTTTTTTTTTAATTTTTTAAACAAAATTTTTTAATTTTTTTAAAATTTTTTAAAAATTTTTTTAAAATTTTTTTTAAAATTATAATTTTTTTATTTCAAAAAATGTTTTTTAATTTTTTTATAATTTTTTTCATTTATTTTAATTTTTTAATTTTTTTAATTTTTTAAATTTTTTTTTTAATTTTTTTAAAATTATAATTTTTTTATTTCAAAAAATGTTTTTTAATTTTTTTTCTTTTATTTTAATTTTTTAATTTTTTTAATTTTTTCAATTTTTTCAATTTTTTTTTAAATTTTCTTATAATTTTTTTTAATTTTTTTAAATTTTTTAAAAATTTCTTTGTTTTATTTTTATTTAAATTTTTTAAAAAATTAAAAATTTTTTTTTTAAATTTGTTTCAATTTTTTTAAGAAAATTAAAAAAAAATTATTTATTTTTTAATTTTTTTCTATATTTTTAAATTTTTTTAATTTTTTTAATTTAAATTTTTTTTTATTTTTTTTTAATTTTAATTTTTTTTTCAAATTATTTATATAATTTAATTTTAAAAATTTTAAAATTTTTTTTAATTTTTAAATTTTTTTTTAATTTTTAAATTTTTTTTTTAATTTTTTAAAATTTTTTAAAATTTTTTTAAAAATTAATTTTTTTTAATTTGTTTCAATTTTTTAACAAAATTAAAAAAAAATTATTTATTTTTAAATTTTTTTTCTACATTTTTTAATTTTTTAATTTTTTTAATTTTTTAAATTTTTTTTTTAATTTTTTTTAAAATTATAATTTTTTTATTTCAAAAAATGTTTTTTATTTTTTTTCTTTTATTTTAATTTTTTAATTTTTTTAATTTTTTCAATTTTTTCAATTTTTTCAATTTTTTTTTAAATTTTCTTATAATTTTTTTAATTTTTTTAAATTTTTTAAAAAATTTCTTTGTTTTATTTTTATTTAAATTTTTTAAAAAATTAAATTTTTTTTTAAATTTGTTTCAATTTTTTTAAGAAAATTAAAAAAAAATTATTTATTTTTTAATTTTTTTCTATATTTTTAAATTTTTTAATTTTTTTAATTTAAAATTTTTTTTATTTTGTTTTAATTTTAATTTTTTTTCAAATTATTTATATAATTTAATTTTTAAAATTTTTAAAATTTTTTTAATTTTTAATTTTTTTTTTAATTTTTAAATTTTTTTTTTAATTTTAAAATTTTTTTTTCAATTTTTAAAATTTTTTTTATTTTTTTTTAATCTTTGAAAATTTTTCTAAATTTTTTTTTAATTTATTTAAAAGTATTTTTTTTTATTCCAAAAATGTTTTTTAATTTTTAAAATTTTTTTTAAATTTTTATTTTTCTTTTTTTTAATTTTTTTTTAATTTTTAAAATTTTCTTAAAACTTTTTTTTTAATTTTTTAAACAAAATTTTATAATTTTTTTAAAATTTTTTTTAAATTTTTTTTAAAATTATAATTTTTTATTTAAAAATTTTTTTTTTAATTTTTTAAAATTTTTTTTCTTTTATTTTAATTTTTTTCATTTTTTTAATTTTTTCAATTTTTTCAATTTTTTTTTAAATTTTCGTATAATTTTTTTTAATTTTTTTAAATTTTCCAAAAAATTTCTTTGCTTTATTTTTATTTAAATTTTTTAAAAAATTAAAAATTTTTTTTAATTTGTTTCAATTTTTTAACAAAATTAAAAAAAAATTATTTATTTTTTAATTTTTTAAATTTTTTTAATTTTTTTTATTTTTTTTAATTTAAAATTTTTTTATTTTTTTTAAATTATTTATATTTTTTAATTTTTTAATTTTTTTAATTTTTTTATTTTTTTTAATTTTTAAAACTTTTTTTAATTTTTAAAATTTTTTTTTATTTTTTTTTTAATCTTTGAAAATTTTTCTAAATTTTTTTTTAATTTATTTAAAAGTATTATTTTTTAATTTTTAAAATTTTTTTAAAATTTTTATTTTTCTTTTTTTAAATTTTTTTTTAATTTTTAAAATTTTCTTAAAACTTTTTTTTTTAATTTTTTAAACAAAATTTTTTAATTTTTTTAAAATTTTTTTAAAATTTTTTTAATTTTTTTTTTTAAATTATAATTTTTTTTTTCAAAAAATGTTTTTTAATTTTTTTATAATTTTTTTCTTTTATTTTAATTTTTTAATTTTTTTAATTTTTTAAATTTTTTTAAAAATTTTCTTATAATTTTCTTATAATTTTAAATTTTTTTTAAAAAATTTTTTTTATTTTTTTTTAATTTTTGAAAATTTTTCTAATATTTTTATTATTTTTTTTAAAAGTATAATTTTTTTATTTCAAAAATGTTTTTTTAAATTTTTTTTTAATTTTTTTTTAATTTTTAAAAAAAAAATTTTAAAATTTTTATTTTAATTTTTTTTTAATTTTTAATTTTTTTTATTTTTTTAGTAATTATTTATATTTTTTAATTTCTTAAATTTTTTTAATTTTAAAATTTTTTTTTTAATTTTTAATTTTTTTTTAATTTTTAAAATTTTTTTTTAATTTTAAAATTATTTTTTTTTAATTTTTAAACAAAATTTTTTAATTTTTTTTAAATTTTTTTCTTTTATTTTAATTTTTTAATTTTTTTAATTTTTTAATTTTTTTTTAAAATTTTCTTATAATTTTTTTTAATTTTTAAAATTTTTTTAAAATTTTTTAAAAATTTTTTTAAAAGTATTATTTTTTTATTTCAAAAATGTTTTTTAATTTTTTTTAATTTTTTTTAAATTTTTAAATTTTTTTTTAATTTTTCTTATATAATTTTTTTAATTTTTAAAATTTTTTAAAATTTTTTAAAATTTTTTTAAAAATTTTTTTCTTAAATTTTTAAATTTTTTTTTAATTTTTGAATTTTTTTTAAATTTTTTTTTAACTTTTGAAATTTTTTTTAATTTTTTTTTAAATTTTCGTATAATTTTTTTTAATTTTTAAAATTTAAAAAAATTTTTTTTTTTAATTTTTTAAAATTTTTTAAAATTTTTTAAAAAATTTCTTTGCTTTATTTTTATTTAAATTTTTTAAAAAATTAAATTTTTTTTAAATTTGTTTCAATTTTTTAACAAAATTAAAAAAAAATTATTTATTTTTAAATTTTTTATCTATATTTTTTAATTTTTTTAATTTTTAAATTTTTTTTATTTTTGAAAATTTTTCTAAAATTTTTTTTAATTTTTTTAAAAGTATTATTTTTTTATTTCAAAAATGTTTTTTAATTTTTTTTATAATTTTTTTTAAATTTTTAAATTTTTTTAAAAATTTTCTTATATTTTTTTTTTAAATTTTTAAATTTTTTTTAATTTTTAAAATTTTTTTTTAAATTTTTTAAATTTTTTTTTTAAAATTTTAAATCTTTTTTTAATTTTTAAAATTTTTTAAAATTTTTTTTTTAATTTTTAAAATTTTCTTAAACCTTTTTTTTTTAATTTTTTAAACAAAATTTTTTAATTTTTTTAAAATTTTTTAAAAATTTTTTTAAAATTTTTTTTAAAATTATAATTTTTTTATTTCAAAAAATGTTTTTTAATTTTTTTATAATTTTTTTCATTTATTTTAATTTTTTAATTTTTTTAATTTTTTAAATTTTTTTTTAATTTTTTTTAAAATTATAATTTTTTTATTTCAAAAAATGTTTTTTAATTTTTTTTCTTTTATTTTAATTTTTTAATTTTTTTAATTTTTTCAATTTTTTCAATTTTTTTTTAAATTTTCTTTCTTATAATTTTTTTAATTTTTTAAAATTTTTTAAAAAATTTCTTTGTTTTATTTTTATTTAAATTTTTTAAAAAATTAAAAATTTTTTTTTTAAATTTGTTTCAATTTTTTTAAGAAAATTAAAAAAAAAATTATTTATTTTTTAATTTTTTTCTATATTTTTAAATTTTTTTAATTTTTTTAATTTAAATTTTTTTTTATTTTTTTTTAATTTTAATTTTTTTTTCAAATTATTTATATAATTTAATTTTAAAAATTTTTAAAATTTTTTTAATTTTTAAATTTTTTTTTAATTTTTAAATTTTTTTTTTAATTTTTTAAAATTTTTTAAAATTTTTTTAAAAATTAATTTTTTTTAATTTGTTTCAATTTTTTAACAAAATTAAAAAAAAATTATTTATTTTTAAATTTTTTTTCTACATTTTTTAATTTTTTAATTTTTTTAATTTTTTAAATTTTTTTTTTAATTTTTTTTAAAATTATAATTTTTTTATTTCAAAAAATGTTTTTTATTTTTTTTCTTTTATTTTAATTTTTTAATTTTTTTAATTTTTTCAATTTTTTCAATTTTTTCAATTTTTTTTTAAATTTTCTTATAATTTTTTTTAATTTTTTTAAATTTTTTAAAAAATTTCTTTGTTTTATTTTTATTTAAATTTTTTAAAAAATTAAATTTTTTTTTAAATTTGTTTCAATTTTTTTAAGAAAATTAAAAAAAAATTATTTATTTTTTAATTTTTTTCTATATTTTTAAATTTTTTAATTTTTTAATTTAAAATTTTTTTTATTTTGTTTTAATTTTAATTTTTTTTCAAATTATTTATATAATTTAATTTTTAAAATTTTTAAAATTTTTTAATTTTTAATTTTTTTTTAATTTTTAAATTTTTTTTTAATTTTAAATTTTTTTTTCAATTTTTAAAATTTTTTTTATTTTTTTTTAATCTTTGAAAATTTTTCTAAATTTTTTTTTAATTTATTTAAAAGTATTTTTTTTTATTCCAAAAATGTTTTTTAATTTTTAAAATTTTTTTTAAATTTTTATTTTTCTTTTTTTTAATTTTTTTTTTAATTTTTAAAATTTTCTTAAAACTTTTTTTTTAATTTTTTAAACAAAATTTTATAATTTTTTTAAAATTTTTTTTAAATTTTTTTTAAAATTATAATTTTTTATTTAAAAATTTTTTTTTTAATTTTTAAAATTTTTTTTCTTTTATTTTAATTTTTTTCATTTTTTTAATTTTTTCAATTTTTTCAATTTTTTTTTAAATTTTCGTATAAT
>NW_027485851.1:5000-29923 GCF_050908995.1 Andrena cerasifolii
TTAAATAATAATAAAGCAAAGAAAATTTTTAAAAAATTAAAAAAAAAATTTAAAAATTTAAAAAAAAAATTTAAAAGAATTTTAAAAATTAAAAAAAAATTATAAGAAAATTTAAAAAAAAAATTGAAAATTTGAAAAAATTAAAAAAAAATTAAAAAACATTTTTGAAATAAAAAAATAATACTTTTAAAAAAATTAAAAAAAAATTAGAAAAATTTTCAAAAATAAAAAAAAATTTAAAAATTAAAAAAATTAAAAAAATTAAAAAATATAGAGAAAAATTAAAAAATAAATATTTTTTTTTAATTTTGTTAAAAAATTGAAACAAATTTAAAAAAAAAATTAAAAATTTAAAAAAATTAAAAAAAAGATTTTGAAATAAAAAAATAATACTTTCAAAAAATTTTAAAAAAATTTAGAAAAATTATCAAAAATTTAAAAAAAATAAAAAAATTTAAAAATTAAAAAAAAATTAAAATAAATTTTAAAAAAAAAGTTTAAAAAAATTTTTAAAAAATTTAAAAAAAATAAAAAAAGAAAAATAAAAATTAAAAAAAAAAATTTTTAAATTTAAATAAAAATAAAGCAAAGAAAATTTTTAAAAAATTAAAAAAAAAATTAAAAATTTAAAAAAAAAATTTAAAAGAATTTTAAAAATTAAAAAAAAATTATAAGAAAATTTAAAAAAAAATTGAAAATTTGAAAAAATTAAAAAAAAATTAAAAAACATTTTTGAAATAAAAAATAATACTTTTAAAAAAATTAAAAAAAAATTAGAAAAATTTTCAAAAATAAAAAAAAATAAAAAAAAATTTAAAAATTAAAAAAATTAAAAAAATTAAAAAATATAGAGAAAAATTAAAAAATAAATATTTTTTTTTAATTTTGTTAAAAAATTGAAACAAATTTAAAAAAAAAAATTAAAAATTTAAAAAATTAAAAAAATTTTAAAAATTAAAAAAAAGATTTTGAAATAAAAAAATAATACTTTCAAAAAATTTTAAAAAAATTTAGAAAAATTATCAAAAATTTAAAAAAAATAAAAAAATTTAAAAATTAAAAAGATATAAATAATTTTTTAAAAAAATAAATAAAAAAATTTAAAATTAAAACAAAATTAAAATAAAATTTTTTAAAAAAAAATTTAAAAATTGAAAAAAATTAAAAAACGTTTTTTAAATAAAAAAATAATACTTTTAAAAAAATTAAAAAAAATAAAAAAAATTTGAAAATTAAAAAAAAAATTTAAAAATTGAAAAAATTAAAAAATATAGAAAAAAATTAAAAAATAAATAATTTTTTTTAATTTTGTTAAAAAATTGAAACAAATTTAAAAAAAAATTTTAAAAATTTAAAAAAATTAAAAAAAAAAATTTAAAAATAAAAAAAAGATTTTGAAATAAAAAAATAATCCTTTTTAAAAAATTAAAAAAAAATTAGAAAAATTATCAAAAATTAAAAAAAAATTTAAAAATTAAAAAGATAGAAATAATTTTTAAAAAAATAAATATAAAAATTTTAAAATTAAAACAAAATTAAAATAAAAATTTAAAAAAACAATTTAAAAATTGAAAAAAATTAAAAAATTAAAAACAAATTTAAATTAAAAAAATAAAAATATATAAATAATTTTAAAAAAATTAAAAAAATTTTAAAAATTAAAAAAAATTTAAAAATTAAAAAAAAAATTTTTAAAATAAAAAAAATTTAAAAATTAAAAAAAATTTTAAATTAAAAAAATAAATATATATATATAATTTTTTAAAAAAAAATAAAAAAATTTAAAAATTAAAAAAATTAAAGAAATTAAAAAATATAGAAAAAAATTAAAAAATAAATAATTTTTTAATTTTGTTAAAAAATTGAAACAAATTTAAAAAAAAATTAAAAAATTTAAAAAAATTAAAAAAAAAATTTTAAAAATTAAAAAAAAAGATTTTGAAATAAAAGAATAATCCTTTTTAAAAAATTAAAAAAAAATTAGAAAAATTATCAAAAATTTAAAAAAAATATAAAAATTTAAAAATTAAAAAGATAGAAATAATTTTTAAAAAAATAAATATAAAATTTTTTAAATTAAAACAAAATTAAAATAAAAATTTAAAATTAAAAAAAATTTTAAATATAAAAAAAAATTTTAAAATTAAAAAAAAAATTTAAATTAAAAAAATAAAAATATATAAATAATTTTAAAAAAATAAAAAAATCTAAAAATTAAAAAAAAATTAAAATAAATTTAAAAAAAATTTTAAAAAATTTTTAAAAAAATTTAAAAAAATTTAAAAAGTAAAAAAAATTTAAAAATTAAAAAAAAATTTAAATTAAAAAAATAAAAAAATTTTAAAAATTAAAAAAAATTAAAATAAATTTTAAAAAAAAAGTTTAAAAAAATTTTAAAAAAATTTAAAAAAAAATAAAAAAGAAAAATAAAAATTAAAAAAAAATTTTTTAAATTTAAATAAAAATAAAGCAAAGAAAATTTTTAAAAAATTAAAAAAAAATTTAAAAATTTAAAAAAAAAATTTAAAAGAATTTTAAAAATTAAAAAAAAATTATAAGAAAATTTAAAAAAAAAATGAAAATTTGAAAAAATTAAAAAAAAATTAAAAAACATTTTTGAAATAAAAAAATAATACTTTTAAAAAAATTTAAAAAAAATTAGAAAAATTTTCAAAAATAAAAAAAAATAAAAAAAAATTTAAAAATTAAAAAAATTAAAAAAATTAAAAAATATAGAGAAAAATTAAAAAATAAATATTTTTTTTTAATTTTGTTAAAAAATTGAAACAAATTTAAAAAAAAAAATTAAAAATTTAAAAAAATTAAAAAAAAATTTAAAATATTAAAAAGAAGATTTTGAAATAAAAAAATAATACTTTCAAAAAATTTTAAAAAAATTTAGAAAAATTATCAAAAATTTAAAAAAAATAAAAAAATTTAAAAATTAAAAAGATATAAATAATTTTTTAAAAAAATAAAAAAAAAAATTTAAAATTAAAACAAAATTAAAATAAAATTTTTTAAAAAAAAATTTAAAAATTGAAAAAAATTAAAAAACGTTTTTTAAATAAAAAAATAATACTTTTAAAAAATTAAAAAAAATAAAAAAAATTTGAAAATTAAAAAAAAATTTAAAAATTGAAAAAAATTAAAAAATATAGAAAAAAATTAAAAAATAAATAATTTTTTTTTAATTTGTTAAAAAATTGAAACAAATTTAAAAAAAAATTTTAAAAATTTAAAAAAATTAAAAAAAAAAATTTAAAAATAAAAAAAAGATTTTGAAATAAAAAAATAATCCTTTTTAAAAAATTAAAAAAAAATTAGAAAAATTATCAAAAATTTAAAAAAAATAAAAAAATTTAAAAATTAAAAAGATATAAATAATTTTTTAAAAAAATAAATAAAAAAATTTAAAATTAAAACAAAATTAAAATAAAATTTTTTAAAAAAAAATTTAAAAATTGAAAAAAATTAAAAAACGTTTTTTAAATAAAAAAATAATACTTTTAAAAAAATTAAAAAAAAATAAAAAAAATTTAAAAATTAAAAAAAAATTTAAAATTGAAAAAAATTAAAAAATATAGAAAAAAAATTAAAAAATAAATAATTTTTTTTTAATTTTGTTAAAAAATTGAAACAAATTTAAAAAAAAATTTTAAAAATTGAAAAAAATTAAAAAAAAAAATTTAAAAATAAAAAAAAGATTTTGAAATAAAAAAATAATCCTTTTTAAAAAATTAAAAAAAAATTAGAAAAATTATCAAAAATTAAAAAAAAATTTAAAAATTAAAAAGATAGAAATAATTTTTAAAAAAATAAATATAAAAATTTTAAAATTAAAACAAAATTAAAATAAAAATTTAAAAAAACAATTTAAAAATTGAAAAAAATTAAAAAATTAAAAACAAATTTAAATTAAAAAAATAAAAATATATAAATAATTTTAAAAAAAATTAAAAAAATTTTAAAAATTAAAAAAAATTTAAAAATTAAAAAAAAAATTTTTAAAATAAAAAAATTTAAAAATTAAAAAAAAATTTAAATTAAAAAAATAAAAATATATAAATAATTTTAAAAAAAATAAAAAAATTTAAAAATTAAAAAAATTAAAAATATTAAAAAATATAGAAAAAAAATTAAAAAATAAATAATTTTTTTTTAATTTTGTTAAAAAATTGAAACAAATTTTAAAAAAAAAATAAAAAAATTTTAAAAAATTAAAAAAAAATTTAAAAAATTGAAAAAAAGATTTGAAATAAAAAATAATCCTTTTTAAAAAATTAAAAAAAAATTGGAAAAATTATCAAAAATTTAAAAAAAAATAAAAAAATTTAAAAATTAAAAAGATAGAAATAATTTTTAAGAAAATAAATATAAAAATTTTAAAATTAAAACAAAATTGAAATAAAAATTTAAAAAAAAATTTAAAAATTGAAAAAAATTAAAAACATTTTTGAAATAAAAAAATAATACTTTTAAAAAAATTAAAAAAAATTAGAAAAATTTCAAAAATTAAAAAAAAATAAAAAAAATTTTAAAAACGAAAAAAAAATTTAAAAATTAAAAAAAAAATTTAAAATAAAAAAATTTAAAATATAAAAAAAAATTTAAAAATTAAAAAAAAATTAAATTTAAAAAAATAATAATATATAAATAATTTAAAAAAAAATAAAAAAAATTTAAAGAATTAAAAAAAATTAAAATAAATTTAAAAAAAAATTTAAATAATATAAAAAAAGATTTTGAAATAAAAAATAATACTTTTAAAAAAATTTTAAAAAAATTTAGAAAAATTATCAAAAATTTAAAAAAGAATAAAAAATTTAAAAATTAAAAAGAAATTAAAAAATAAAAAGATATAAATAATTTTTTAAAAAAATAAATAAATAAATTTTAAAATTAAAACAAAATTAAAATAAAAATTTAAAAAAAAATTTAAAAATTGAAAAAAATTAAAAAACATTTTTGAAATAAAAAAATAATACTTTTAAAAAAATTAAAAAAAAAATTAGAAAAATTTTCAAAAATTAAAAAAAAAATATAAAAAAAATTTAAAAATGAAAAAAAATTTAAAAATTAAAAAAAAAATTTCAAATTTAAAAAAAATTTAAAATATAAAAAAAATTTAAAAATTAAAAAAAAAAAAATTAAAAAAATAAATATATATATATAATTTTAAAAAAAAAATAAAAAAATTTAAAAATTAAAAAAATTAAAAAAATTAAAAAATATAGAAAAAAATTAAAAAAAAAATTTTTTTTTAATTTTGTTAAAAAATTGAAACAAATTTAAAAAAAAATTAAAAAATTTAAAAAAATTAAAAAAAAAATTTTAAAAATTAAAAAAAAAGATTTTGAAATAAAAGAATAATCCTTTTTAAAAAATTAAAAAAAAATTAGAAAAATTATCAAAAATTTAAAAAAAATATAAAAATTTAAAAATTAAAAAGATAGAAATAATTTTTAAAAAAATAAATATAAAAATTTTTAAATTAAAACAAAATTAAAATAAAAATTTAAAATTAAAAAAAATTTTAAATATAAAAAAAAATTTTAAAATTAAAAAAAAAATTAAATTAAAAAAATAAAAATATATAAATAATTTTAAAAAAATAAAAAAATTTAAAAATTAAAAAAAAATTAAAATAAATTTAAAAAAAATTTTTAAAAAATTTTAAAAAAAATTTAAAAAGTAAAAAAAATTTAAAAATTAAAAAAAAATTTAAATTAAAAAAATAAAAAAATTTTAAAAATTAAAAAAAAATTAAAATAAATTTTAAAAAAAAAGTTTAAAAAATTTTTTAAAAAATTTAAAAAAAATAAAAAAAGAAAAATAAAAATTAAAAAAAAAATTTTTTAAATTTAAATAAAAATAAAGCAAAGAAAATTTTAAAAAATTAAAAAAAAAATTTAAAAATTTAAAAAAAAAATTTAAAAGAATTTTAAAAATTAAAAAAAATTTAAAAATTAAAAAAAAAATTTTTAAAATAAAAAAAATTTAAAATATAAAAAAAAATTTAAAAATTAAAATAAAATTTAAATTAAAAAAATAATAATATATAAATAATTTTAAAAAAAATGAAAAAGTTTAAAAATTAAAAAAAAATTTAAAATTAAAAAAAAATTAAAATTAAAAAAAAATTTAAATATAAAAAAAATTTAAAATTAAAAAAAAAATTTTAATTAAAAAAATAAAAATATATAAATAATTTAAAAAAAAATAAAAAATTTAAAAATTAAAACAAAATTATAAGAAAATTTAAAAAAAAATTTAAAAAATTGAAAAAATTAAAATAAAAGAAAAAAAATTAAAAAAAAATTAAAAAACATTTTTTGAAATAAAACCATTATAATTTTAAAAAAAAATTTTAAAAATTTTAAAAATTTAAAAAAAAAATTTAAAAAAAATAAAAAATTTTGTTTAAAAAATTAAAAAAAAAGTTTTAAGAAAATTTTAAAAGTTAAAAAAAAAATTAAAAAAATTAAAAAAAAAATTTAGAAAAATTTTCAAAAATTAAAAAAAAATAAAAAAATTTTAAAAATTAAAAAAAAATTTAAATTAAAAAAAAATTTAAAAATTAAAAAAAAAATTTTAAAAATTAAAAAAAAATTTTAAAAATTAAAATTTTTTTTTGTAAAATTATCAAAAATTTAAAAAAAAATTAAAATTTAAAAAAATTAAAACCAAAAAAAATTAAAAAATATAGAAAAAAAATTAAAAAATAAATATTTTTTTTAATTTTGTTAAAAAATTGAAACAAGTTTTTAAATAAAAATTAAAAAAAAATTTAAAAAAATTAAAAAACATTTTTGAAATAAAAAAATAACACTTTTAAAAAAATTAAAAAAAAAATTTAGAAAAATTTTCAAAAATTAAAAAAAAAATATAAAAATTTAAAAATTAAAAAGATAGAAATAATTTTTAAAAAAATAAATATAAAAATTTTTAAATTAAAACAAAATTAAAATAAAAATTTAAAATTAAAAAAATTTTAAATATAAAAAAAAATTTTAAAATTAAAAAAAAAATTTAAATTAAAAAAATAAAAATATATAAATAATTTTAAAAAAATAAAAAAATTTAAAAATTAAAAAAAAATTAAAATAAATTTAAAAAAAAATTTTAAAATTTGAAAAAATTAAAAAAAATTAAAAAAAAGATTTTGAAATAAAAAAATAAACCTTTTTAAGAAATTAAAAAAAAATTAGAAAAATTATCAAAAATTTAAAAATTAAAAAGATAGAAATAATTTTTAAAAAAATAAATATAAAAATTTTAAAATTAAAACAAAATTGAAATAAAAATTTAAAAAAAAATTGAAAAATTGAAAAAAATTAAAAAACATTTTTGAAATAAAAAAATAATACTTTTAAAAAAATTAAAAAAATTAGAAAAATTTCAAAAATTAAAAAAAAATAAAAAAAATTTTAAAAACGAAAAAAAATTTAAAAAAAAAAAAATTTTAAAATAAAAAAATTTAAAATATAAAAAAAAATTTAAAAATTAAAAAAAAAATAAATTTAAAAAAATAATAATATATAAATAATTTAAAAAAAAATAAAAAAAAATTTAAAAAATTAAAAAAAATTAAAATAAATTTTAAAAAAATTTTAAAAAATAAAAAAAAGATTTTGAAATAAAAAATAATACTTTTAAAAAAATTTTAAAAAAATTTAGAAAAATTATCAAAAATTTAAAAAAGAATAAAAAAATTTAAAAATTAAAAAAAAAATTAAAAAATAAAAAGATATAAATAATTTTTAAAAAAATAAATAAATAAATTTTAAAATTAAAACAAAATTAAAATAAAAATTTTAAAAAAAATTTAAAAATTGAAAAAAATTAAAAAACATTTTTGAAATAAAAAAATAATACTTTTAAAAAAATTAAAAAAAAAATTAGAAAAATTTTCAAAAATTAAAAAAAAAATATAAAAAAAATTTAAAAATGAAAAAAAAATTTAAAAATTAAAAAAAAAATTTCAAATTTAAAAAAAATTTAAAATATAAAAAAAAATTTAAAAATTAAAAAAAAAAATAAATTAAAAAAATAAATATATATATAATTTTAAAAAAAAAAATAAAAAAATTTAAAAATTAAAAAAATTAAAAAAATTAAAAAATATAGAAAAAAATTAAAAAATAAATAATTTTTTTTTAATTTTGTTAAAAAATTGAAACAAATTTAAAAAAAAATTAAAAAATTTTAAAAAATTAAAAAAAAAATTTTAAAAATTAAAAAAAATGATTTTGAAATAAAAGAATAATCCTTTTTAAAAAATTAAAAAAAAATTAGAAAAATTATCAAAAATTTAAAAAAAATATAAAAATTTAAAAATTAAAAAGATAGAAATAATTTTTAAAAAAATAAATATAAAAATTTTGAAATTAAAACAAAATTAAAATAAAAATTTAAAATTAAAAAAAATTTTAAATATAAAAAAAAAATTTTAAAATTAAAAAAAAAATTTAAATTAAAAAAATAAAAATATATAAATAATTTTAAAAAAATAAAAAAATCTAAAAATTAAAAAAAATTAAAATAAATTTAAAAAAAAATTTAAAAAATTTTAAAAAAATTTAAAAAGTAAAAAAAATTTAAAAATTAAAAAAAAATTTAAATTAAAAAAATAAAAAAATTTTAAAAATTAAAAAAAATTAAAATAAATTTAAAAAAAAAAGTTTAAAAAAATTTTAAAAAAATTTAAAAAAAAAATAAAAAAAGAAAAATAAAAATTAAAAAAAAATTTTAAATTTAAATAAAAATAAAGCAAAGAAAATTTTTAAAAAATTAAAAAAAATTTTAAAAATTTAAAAAAAAAATTTAAAAGAATTTTAAAAATTAAAAAAAAATTATAAGAAAATTTAAAAAAAAAATTGAAAATTTGAAAAAATTAAAAAAAAATTAAAAATCATTTTTGAAATAAAAAAATTACACTTTTAAAAAAATTAAAAAAAAAATTTAGAAAAATTTTCAAAAATTAAAAAAAAAATATAAAAATTTAAAAATTAAAAAGATAGAAATAATTTTTAAAAAAATAAATATAAAAATTTTTAAATTAAAACAAAATTAAAATAAAAATTTAAAATTAAAAAAAATTTTAAATATAAAAAAAAATTTTAAAATTAAAAAAAAAAATTAAATTAAAAAAATAAAAATATATAAATAATTTAAAAAAAATAAAAAAATTTAAAAATTAAAAAAAAATTTAAATTAAAAAAATAAAAAAATTTTAAAAATTAAAAAAAAAATTAAAATAAATTTTAAAAAAAAAGTTTAAAAAAATTTTAAAAAAATTTAAAAAAAAATAAAAAAAGAAAAATAAAAATTAAAAAAAAATTTTTTTAAATTTAAATAAAAATAAAGCAAAGAAAATTTTTAAAAAATTAAAAAAAAAATTTAAAAATTTAAAAAAAAAATTTAAAAGAATTTTAAAAATTAAAAAAAAATTATAAGAAAATTTAAAAAAAAAATTGAAAATTTGAAAAAATTAAAAAAAAATTAAAAAACATTTTTGAAATAAAAAAATAATACTTTTAAAAAAATTAAAAAAAAATTAGAAAAATTTTCAAAAATAAAAAAAAATAAAAAAAATTTAAAAATTAAAAAAATTAAAAAAATTAAAAAATATAGAGAAAAATTAAAAAATAAATATTTTTTTTTAATTTTGTTAAAAAATTGACACAAATTTAAAAAAAAAAATTAAAAATTTAAAAAAATTAAAAAAAATTTTAAAAATTAAAAAAAAGATTTTGAAATAAAAAAATAATACTTTCAAAAATTTTTAAAAAAATTTAGAAAAATTATCAAAAATTTAAAAAAAATAAAAAAATTTAAAAATTAAAAAGATATAAATAATTTTTTAAAAAAATAAATAAAAAAATTTTAAAATTAAAACAAAATTAAAATAAAAATTTTTAAAAAAAAATTTAAAAATTGAAAAAAAATTAAAAAACATTTTTGAAATAAAAAAATAATACTTTTAAAAAAATTAAAAAAAAATAAAAAAATTTAAAAATTAAAAAGATAGAAATAATTTTTAAAAAATAAATATAAAAATTTTAAAATTAAAACAAAATTAAAATAAAAATTTTAAAAAAAAATTTAAAAATTGAAAAAAATTAAAAAATTAAAAACAAATTTAAATTAAAAAAAATAAAAATATATAAATAATTTAAAAAAAATAAAAAAATTTAAAAATTAAAATAAAATTAAAATAAATTTAAAAAAAAATTTTAAAAAATTTTAAAAAAATTTAAAAAGTAAAAAAAAATTTAAAAATTAAAAAAAAATTTAAATTAAAAAATTAAAAAAATTTTAAAAATTAAAAAAAAATTAAAATAAATTTTAAAAAAAAAGTTTAAAAAAATTTTAAAAAAATTTAAAAAAAAATAAAAAAAGAAAAATAAAAATTAAAAAAAAAAATTTTTAAATTTAAATAATAATAAAGCAAAGAAAATTTTTAAAAAATTAAAAAAAAAATTAAAAAATTTAAAAAAAAAATTTAAAAGAATTTTAAAAATTAAAAAAAAATTATAAGAAAATTTAAAAAAAAAATTGAAAATTTGAAAAAATTAAAAAAAAATTAAAAAACATTTTTGAAATAAAAAAATAATACTTTTAAAAAAATTAAAAAAAAATAGAAAAATTAAAAAAATTAAAAAAATTAAAAAATATAGAGAAAAATTAAAAAATAAATATTTTTTTTTAATTTTGTTAAAAAATTGAAACAAATTTAAAAAAAAAATTAAAAATTTAAAAAAATTAAAAAAAAGATTTTGAAATAAAAAAATAATACTTTCAAAAAATTTTAAAAAAATTTAGAAAAATTATCAAAAATTTAAAAAAAATAAAAAAATTTAAAAATTAAAAAGATATAAATAATTTTTTAAAAAAATAAATGAAAAAATTTTAAAATTAAAACAAAATTAAAATAAAAATTTTTAAAAAAAAATTTAAAAATTGAAAAAAAATTAAAAAACATTTTTGAAATAAAAAAATAATACTTTTAAAAAAATTAAAAAAAAATAAAAAAATTTAAAAATTAAAAAGATAGAAATAATTTTTAAAAAAATAAATATAAAAATTTTAAAATTAAAACAAAATTAAAATAAAAATTTAAAAAAAAATTTAAAAATTGAAAAAAATTAAAAAATTAAAAACAAATTTAAATTAAAAAAAATAAAAATATATAAAGAATTTAAAAAAAATTAAAAAAATTTTAAAAATTAAAAAAAATTTAAAAATTAAAAAAAAAATTTTTAAAATAAAAAAAATTTAAAATATAAAAAAAAATTTAAAAATTAAAATAAAATTTAAATTAAAAAAATAATAATATATAAATAATTTTAAAAAAAATGAAAAAGTTTAAAAATTAAAAAAAAAATTTAAAATTAAAAAAAAATTTAAAATTAAAAAAAAATTTTAATTAAAAAAATAAAAATATATAAATAATTTAAAAAAAAATAAAAAATTTAAAAATTAAAACAAAATTATAAGAAAATTTAAAAAAAAATTTAAAAAATTGAAAAAATTAAAATAAAAGAAAAAAAATTAAAAAAAAATTAAAAAACATTTTTTGAAATAAAACCATTATAATTTTAAAAAAAAAATTTAAAAATTTTAAAAATTTAAAAAAAAAATTTAAAAAAATAAAAAATTTTGTTTAAAAAATTAAAAAAAAAGTTTTAAGAAAATTTTAAAAGTTAAAAAAAAAATTAAAAAAATTAAAAAAAAAATTTAGAAAAATTTTCAAAAATTAAAAAAAAATAAAAAAATTTTAAAAATTAAAAAAAAATTTAAATTAAAAAAAAATTTAAAAATTAAAAAAAAAATTTTAAAAATTAAAAAAAAATTTTAAAAATTAAAATTTTTTTTTGTAAAATTATCAAAAATTTAAAAAAAAATTAAAATTTAAAAAAATTAAAACCAAAAAAAATTAAAAAATATAGAAAAAAATTAAAAAATAAATATTTTTTTTAATTTTGTTAAAAAATTGAAACAAGTTTTTAAATAAAAATTAAAAAAAATTTTAAAAAAATTAAAAAACATTTTTGAAATAAAAAAATAACACTTTTAAAAAAATTAAAAAAAAAATTTAGAAAAATTTTCAAAAATTAAAAAAAAAATATAAAAATTTAAAAATTAAAAAGATAGAAATAATTTTTAAAAAAATAAATATAAAAATTTTTAAATTAAAACAAAATTAAAATAAAAATTTGAAATTAAAAAAAATTTTAAATATAAAAAAAAATTTTAAAATTAAAAAAAAAATTAAATTAAAAAAATAAAAATATATAAATAATTTTAAAAAAATAAAAAAATTTAAAAATTAAAAAAAAATTAAAATAAATTTAAAAAAAATTTTTAAAAAATTTTAAAAAAATTTAAAAAGTAAAAAAAAATTTAAAAATTAAAAAAAAATTTAAATTAAAAAAATAAAAAAATTTTAAAAATTAAAAAAAAATTAAAATAAATTTTAAAAAAAAAGTTTAAAAAAATTTTTAAAAAATTTAAAAAAAATAAAAAAAGAAAAATAAAAATTAAAAAAAAAATTTTTTAAATTTAAATAAAAATAAAGCAAAGAAAATTTTTAAAAAATTAAAAAAAAAATTTAAAAATTTAAAAAAAAAATTTAAAAGAATTTTAAAAATTAAAAAAAAATTATAAGAAAATTTAAAAAAAATTGAAAATTTGAAAAAATTAAAAAAAAATTAAAAAACATTTTTGAAATAAAAAAATAATACTTTTAAAAAAATTAAAAAAAAATTAGAAAAATTTTCAAAAATAAAAAAAAATAAAAAAAATTTAAAAATTAAAAAAATTAAAAAAATTAAAAAATATAGAGAAAAATTAAAAAATAAATATTTTTTTTTAATTTTGTTAAAAAATTGAAACAAATTTAAAAAAAAAAATTAAAAATTTAAAAAAATTAAAAAAAATTTTAAAAATTAAAAAAAAGATTTTGAAATAAAAAAATAATACTTTCAAAAAATTTTAAAAAAATTTAGAAAAATTATCAAAAATTTAAAAAAAATAAAAAAATTTAAAAATTAAAAAGATATAAATAATTTTTTAAAAAAATAAATAAAAAAATTTTAAAATTAAAACAAAATTAAAATAAAAATTTTTAAAAAAAATTTAAAAATTGAAAAAAAATTAAAAAACATTTTTGAAATAAAAAAATAATACTTTTAAAAAAATTAAAAAAAAATAAAAAATTTAAAAATTAAAAAGATAGAAATAATTTTTAAAAAATAAATATAAAAATTTTAAAATTAAAACAAAATTAAAATAAAAATTTAAAAAAAAATTTAAAAATTGAAAAAAAAATTTAGAAAAATTTTCAAAAATTAAAAAAAAATATAAAAATTTAAAAATTAAAAAGATAGAAATAATTTTTAAAAAAATAAATATAAAAATTTTTAAATTAAAACAAAATTAAAATAAAAATTTGAAATTAAAAAAAATTTTAAATATAAAAAAAAATTTTAAAATTAAAAAAAAAATTAAATTAAAAAAATAAAAATATATAAATAATTTTAAAAAAATAAAAAAATTTAAAAATTAAAAAAAAATTAAAATAAATTTAAAAAAATTTTTAAAAAATTTTAAAAAAATTTAAAAAGTAAAAAAAATTTAAAATTAAAAAAATTTAAATTAAAAAATAAAAAATTTTAAAAATTAAAAAAAAATTAAAATAAATTTTAAAAAAAAAGTTTAAAAAAATTTTTAAAAAATAATTTAAAAAAAATAAAAAAAGAAAAATAAAAATTAAAAAAAATTTTTTAAATTTAAATAAAAATAAAGCAAAGAAAATTTTTAAAAAATTAAAAAAAAAATTTAAAAATTTAAAAAAAAATTTAAAAGAATTTTAAAAATTAAAAAAAAATTATAAGAAAATTTAAAAAAAAATTGAAAATTTGAAAAAATTAAAAAAAAATTAAAAAACATTTTTGAAATAAAAAAATAATACTTTTAAAAAAATTAAAAAAAATTAGAAAAATTTTCAAAAATAAAAAAAAATAAAAAAAATTTAAAAATTAAAAAAATTAAAAAAATTAAAAAATATAGAGAAAAATTAAAAAATAAATATTTTTTTTTAATTTTGTTAAAAAATTGAAACAAATTTAAAAAAAAAATTAAAAATTTAAAAAAATTAAAAAAATTTTAAAAATTAAAAAAAAGATTTTGAAATAAAAAAATAATACTTTCAAAAAATTTTAAAAAAATTTAGAAAAATTATCAAAAATTTAAAAAAATAAAAAAATTTAAAAATTAAAAAGATATAAATAATTTTTTAAAAAAATAAATAAAAAAATTTTAAAATTAAAACAAAATTAAAATAAAAATTTTTAAAAAAAATTTAAAAATTGAAAAAAAATTAAAAAACATTTTTGAAATAAAAAAATAATACTTTTAAAAAAATTAAAAAAAATAAAAAAATTTAAAAATTAAAAAGATAGAAATAATTTTTAAAAAATAAATATAAAAATTTTAAAATTAAAACAAAATTAAAATAAAAATTTAAAAAAAAAATTAAAAATTGAAAAAAATTAAAAAATTAAAAACAAATTTAAATTAAAAAAATAAAAAATATATAAATAATTTAAAAAAAATAAAAAAATTTAAAAATTAAAATAAAATTAAAATAAATTTAAAAAAATTTTAAAAATTTTAAAAAAATTTAAAAAGTAAAAAAAAATTTAAAAATTAAAAAAAAATTTAAATTAAAAAAATAAAAAAATTTTAAAAATTAAAAAAAAAATTAAAACAAATTTTAAAAAAAAAGTTTAAAAAAATTTTAAAAAATTTAAAAAAAAATAAAAAAGAAAAATAAAAATTAAAAAAAAATTTTTTTAAATTTAAATACAAATAAAGCAAAGAAAATTTTTAAAAAATTAAAAAAAAAATTTAAAAATTTAAAAAAAAAATTTAAAAGAATTTTAAAAATTAAAAAAAAATTATAAGAAAATTTAAAAAAAAAATTGAAAATTTGAAAAAATTAAAAAAAATTAAAAAACATTTTTGAAATAAAAAAATAATACTTTTAAAAAATTAAAAAAAATTAGAAAAATTTTCAAAATAAAAAAAAATAAAAAAAATTTAAAAATTAAAAAAATTAAAAAAATAAAAAAATATAGAGAAAAATTAAAAAATAAATATTTTTTTTTAATTTTGTTAAAAAATTGAAACAAATTTAAAAAAAAAATTAAAAATTTAAAAAATTAAAAAAAATTTTAAAAATTAAAAAAAAGATTTTGAAATAAAAAAATAATACTTCAAAAATTTTTAAAAAAATTTAGAAAAATTATCAAAAATTTAAAAAAAATAAAAAAATTTAAAAATTAAAAAGATATAAATAATTTTTTAAAAAAATAAATAAAAAAATTTTAAAATTAAAACAAAATTAAAATAAAAATTTTTAAAAAAAAATTTAAAAATTGAAAAAAATTAAAAAACATTTTTGAAATAAAAAAATAATACTTTTAAAAAAATTAAAAAAAAATAAAAAAATTTAAAAATTAAAAAGATAGAAATAATTTTTAAAAAATAAATATAAAAATTTTAAAATTAAAACAAAATTAAAATAAAAATTTAAAATTAAAAAAATTTTAAATATAAAAAAAAATTTTTAAATTAAAAAAAAATTAAATTAAAAAAATAAAAATATATAAATAATTTTAAAAAAATAAAAAATTTTAAAATTAAAAAAAAATTAAAATAAATTTAAAAAAATTTTTAAAAAATTTTAAAAAAATTTAAAAAGTAAAAAAAAATTTAAAAATTAAAAAAAAATTTAAATTAAAAAATAAAAAAATTTTAAAAATTAAAAAAAAATTAAAATAAATTTTAAAAAAAAAGTTTAAAAAAATTTTAAAAAAATTTAAAAAAAATAAAAAAAGAAAAATAAAAATTAAAAAAAAAAATTTTTAAATTTAAATAAAAATAAAGCAAAGAAAATTTTTAAAAAATTAAAAAAAAAATTTAAAAATTTAAAAAAAAATTTAAAAGAATTTTAAAAATTAAAAAAAAATTATAAGAAAATTTAAAAAAAATTGAAAATTTGAAAAAATTAAAAAAAAATTAAAAAACATTTTTGAAATAAAAAAATAATACTTTTAAAAAAATTTAAAAAAAAATAGAAAATTTTCAAAAATAAAAAAAAATTAAAAAAAATTTAAAAATTAAAAAAATTAAAAAAATTAAAAATATAGAGAAAAATTAAAAAATAAATATTTTTTTTAATTTTGTTAAAAAATTGAAACAAATTTAAAAAAAAAATTAAAAATTTAAAAAAATTAAAAAAATTTTAAAATATTAAAAAAAGATTTTGAAATAAAAAAATAATACTTTCAAAAAAATTTTAAAAAAATTAGAAAAATTATCAAAAATTAAAAAAAAAATAAAAAAATTTAAAATTAAAAAGATAGAAATAATTTTTAAAAAAATAAATATAAAAATTTAAAATTAAAACAAAATTAAAATAAAAATTTTTAAAAAAAAATTTAAAAATTGAAAAAATTAAAAAACATTTTTGAAATAAAAAAATAATACTTTTAAAAAAATTAAAAAAAAAATTAGAAAAATTTTCAAAAATAAAAAAAAATTAAAATTTTAAAAATTAAAAAAATTAAAAAATATAGAAAAAAATTAAAAAATAAATAATTTTTTTTTAATTTTGTTAAAAAATCGAAACAAATTTAAAAAAAAATTTAAAAAATTTAAAAAAATTAAAAAAAAATTTAATAAATTAAAAAAAAAGATTTTGAAATAAAAAAATAATCCTTTTTAAGAAATTAAAAAAAAATTAGAAAAATTATCAGAAATTTAAAAAAAATAAAAAAATTTATAAATTAAAAAGATATAAATAATTTTTTAAAAAATAAATAAAAAAATTTTAAAATTAAAACAAAATTAAAATAAAAATTTTTAAAAAAAATTTAAAAATTGAAAAAAAATTAAAAAACATTTTTGAAATAAAAAATAATACTTTTAAAAAAATTAAAAAAAAATAAAAAAATTTAAAAATTAAAAAGATAGAAATAATTTTTAAAAAATAAATATAAAAATTTTAAAATTAAAACAAAATTAAAATAAAAATTTAAAAAAAAAATTTAAAATTGAAAAAAATTAAAAAATTAAAAACAAATTTAAATTAAAAAAATAAAAATATATAAATAATTTAAAAAAAATAAAAAAATTTAAAAATTAAAATAAAATTAAAATAAATTTAAAAAAATTTTAAAAAATTTTAAAAAAATTTAAAAAGTAAAAAAAAATTTAAAAATTAAAAAAAAATTTAAATTAAAAAAATAAAAAAATTTTAAAAATTAAAAAAAAATTAAAATAAATTTTAAAAAAAAAGTTTAAAAAATTTTTAAAAAAATGTAAAAAAAAATAAAAAAAGAAAAATAAAAATTAAAAAAAAAAAATTTTAAATTTAAATAATAATAAAGCAAAGAAAATTTTTAAAAAATTAAAAAAAAAATTTAAAAATTTAAAAAAAAAATTTAAAAGAATTTTAAAAATTAAAAAAAAATTATAAGAAAATTTAAAAAAAAAATTGAAAATTTGAAAAAATTAAAAAAAATTAAAAAACATTTTTGAAATAAAAAATAATACTTTTAAAAAATTAAAAAAAAATTAGAAAAATTTTCAAAAATAAAAAAAATAAAAAAAAATTTAAAAATTAAAAAAATTAAAAAAATTAAAAAATATAGAGAAAAATTAAAAAATAAATATTTTTTTTTAATTTTGTTAAAAAATTGAAACAAATTTAAAAAAAAAAATTAAAAATTTAAAAAAATTAAAAAAAATTTTAAAAATTAAAAAAAAGATTTTGAAATAAAAAAATAATACTTTCAAAAATTTTTAAAAAATTTAGAAAAATTATCAAAAATTTAAAAAAAATAAAAAAATTTAAAAATTAAAAAGATATAAATAATTTTTTAAAAAAATAAATAAAAAAATTTTAAAATTAAAACAAAATTAAAATAAAAATTTTTAAAAAAAATTTAAAAATTGAAAAAAAATTAAAAAACATTTTTGAAATAAAAAAATAATACTTTTAAAAAAATTAAAAAAAAATAAAAAAATTTAAAAATTAAAAAGATAGAAATAATTTTTAAAAAATAAATATAAAAATTTTAAAATTAAAACAAAATTAAAATAAAAATTTAAAATTAAAAAAATTTTAAATATAAAAAAAAATTTTTAAATTAAAAAAAAATTAAATTAAAAAAATAAAAATATATAAATAATTTTAAAAAAATAAAAAAATTTAAAAATTAAAAAAAAATTAAAATAAATTTAAAAAAATTTTTTAAAAAATTTTAAAAAAATTTAAAAAGTAAAAAAAAATTTAAAAATTAAAAAAAAAATTTAAATTAAAAAAATAAAAAAATTTTAAAAATTAAAAAAAAATTAAAATAAATTTTAAAAAAAAAGTTTAAAAAAATTTTAAAAAAATTTAAAAAAAATAAAAAAAGAAAAATAAAAATTAAAAAAAAATTTTTTAAATTTAAATAAAAATAAAGCAAAGAAAATTTTTAAAAAATTAAAAAAAAATTTAAAAATTTAAAAAAAAATTTAAAAGAATTTTAAAAATTAAAAAAAATTATAAGAAAATTTAAAAAAAATTGAAAATTTGAAAAAATTAAAAAAAATTAAAAAACATTTTTGAAATAAAAAATAATACTTTTAAAAAAATTTAAAAAAAAATAGAAAAATTTTCAAAAATAAAAAAAAAATTAAAAAAAATTTAAAAATTAAAAAAATTAAAAAAATTAAAAAATATAGAGAAAAATTAAAAAATAAATATTTTTTTTAATTTTGTTAAAAAATTGAAACAAATTTAAAAAAAAAATTAAAAATTTAAAAAAATTAAAAAAAATTTTAAAATATTAAAAAAAAGATTTTGAAATAAAAAAATAATACTTTCAAAAAATTTTAAAAAAATTAGAAAAATTATCAAAAATTAAAAAAAAAATAAAAAAATTTAAAAATTAAAAAGATAGAAATAATTTTTAAAAAAATAAATATAAAAATTTTAAAATTAAAACAAATTAAAATAAAAATTTTTAAAAAAAAATTTAAAAATTGAAAAAATTAAAAAACATTTTTGAAATAAAAAAATAATACTTTTAAAAAAATTAAAAAAAAAATTAGAAAAATTTTCAAAAATAAAAAAAAATTAAAAATTTTAAAAATTAAAAAAATTAAAAAATATAGAAAAAAAATTAAAAAATAAATAATTTTTTTTTAATTTTGTTAAAAAATCGAAACAAATTTAAAAAAAAATTTAAAAAATTTAAAAAAATTAAAAAAAAAATTTAATAAATTAAAAAAAAAGATTTTGAAATAAAAAAATAATCCTTTTAAGAAATTAAAAAAAATTAGAAAAATTATCAGAAATTTAAAAAAAATAAAAAATTTATAAATTAAAAAGATATAAATAATTTTTTAAAAAATAAATAAAAAAATTTTAAAATTAAAACAAAATTAAAATAAAAATTTTAAAAAAAAATTTAAAAATTGAAAAAAAATTAAAAAACATTTTTGAAATAAAAAAATAATACTTTTAAAAAAATTAAAAAAAAATAAAAAAATTTAAAAATTAAAAAGATAGAAATAATTTTTAAAAAATAAATATAAAAATTTTAAAATTAAAACAAAATTAAAATAAAAATTTAAAAAAAAAATTTAAAAATTGAAAAAAATTAAAAAATTAAAAACAAATTTAAATTAAAAAAAATAAAAATATATAAATAATTTAAAAAAAATAAAAAAATTTAAAAATTAAAATAAAATTAAAATAAATTTAAAAAAAATTTTAAAAAATTTTAAAAAAATTTAAAAAGTAAAAAAAATTTAAAAATTAAAAAAAAATTTAAATTAAAAAAATAAAAAAATTTTAAAAATTAAAAAAAAATTAAAATAAATTTTAAAAAAAAAGTTTAAAAAATTTTTAAAAAAATGTAAAAAAAAATAAAAAAAGAAAAATAAAAATTAAAAAAAAAAATTTTAAATTTAAATAATAATAAAGCAAAGAAAATTTTTAAAAAATTAAAAAAAAAATTTAAAAATTTAAAAAAAAAATTTAAAAGAATTTTAAAAATTAAAAAAAAATTATAAGAAAATTTAAAAAAAAAATTGAAAATTTGAAAAAATTAAAAAAAAATTAAAAAACATTTTTGAAATAAAAAAATAATACTTTTAAAAAAATTAAAAAAAAATTAGAAAAATTTTCAAAAATAAAAAAAAATAAAAAAAAATTTAAAAATTAAAAAATTAAAAAAATTAAAAATATAGAGAAAAATTAAAAAATAAATATTTTTTTTTAATTTTGTTAAAAAATTGAAACAAATTTAAAAAAAAAAATAAAAATTTAAAAAATTAAAAAAAAGATTTTGAAATAAAAAAATAATACTTTCAAAAAATTTTAAAAAAATTTAGAAAAATTATCAAAAATTTAAAAAAAATAAAAAAATTTAAAAATTAAAAAGATATAAATAATTTTTAAAAAAATAAATAAAAAATTTTAAAATTAAAACAAAATTAAAATAAAAATTTTTAAAAAAAAATTTAAAAATTGAAAAAAAATTAAAAAACATTTTTGAAATAAAAAAATAATACTTTTAAAAAAATTAAAAAAAAATAAAAAAATTTAAAAATTAAAAAGATAGAAATAATTTTTATAAAAATAAATATAAAAATTTTAAAATTAAAACAAAATTAAAATAAAAATTTAAAAAAAAAATTTAAAAATTGAAAAAATTAAAAAATTAAAAACAAATTTAAATTAAAAAAAATAAAAATATATAAATAATTTAAAAAAAATTAAAAAAATTTTAAAAATTAAAAAAAATTTTAAATTAAAAAAAAAATTTTTAAAATAAAAAAAATTTAAAATATAAAAAAAATTTAAAAATTAAAATAAAATTTAAATTAAAAAAATAATAATATATAAATAATTTTAAAAAAATGAAAAAGTTTAAAAATTAAAAAAAAAAATTAAAATTAAAAAAAAATTTAAAATTAAAAAAAAATTTAAAATTAAAAAAAATTTAAATATAAAAAAAAATTTAAAATTAAAAAAAAATTTTAATTAAAAAAATAAAAATATATAAATAATTTAAAAAAAAATAAAAAATTTAAAAATTAAAACAAAATTATAAGAAAATTTAAAAAAATTTAAAAAATTGAAAAAATTAAAAAATTAAAATAAAGAAAAAAAATTTTAAAAAATTAAAAAACATTTTTTGAAATAAAACCATTATAATTTAAAAAAAAATTTAAAAATTTTAAAAATTTAAAAAAAAATTTAAAAAAATAAAAAATTTTGTTTAAAAAATTAAAAAAAAAAGTTTTAAGAAAATTTTAAAAGTTAAAAAAAAAATTTAAAAGAATTTTAAAAATTAAAAAAAATTATAAGAAAATTTAAAAAAAAATTGAAAATTTGAAAAAATTAAAAAAAAATTAAAAAACATTTTTGAAATAAAAAAATAATACTTTTAAAAAAATTTAAAAAAAATTAGAAAATTTTCAAAAATAAAAAAAAATAAAAAAAAATTTAAAAATTAAAATAAAATTTAAATTAAAAAAATAATAATATATAAATAATTTTAAAAAAAATGAAAAAGTTTAAAAATTAAAAAAAAAATTTAAAATTAAAAAAAAATTTAAAATTAAAAAAAATTTAAATATAAAAAAAATTTAAAATTAAAAAAAAAATTTTAATTAAAAAAATAAAAATATATAAATAATTTAAAAAAAAATAAAAAATTTAAAAATTAAAACAAAATTATAAGAAAATTTAAAAAAAAA
Organism: Andrena cerasifolii; assembly: GCF_050908995.1. Lineage (NCBI taxonomy): Eukaryota > Metazoa > Arthropoda > Insecta > Hymenoptera > Andrenidae > Andrena > Andrena cerasifolii. Next base: position 26,832 of record NW_027485851.1, read on the forward strand.
TTTAAAAAATTGAAAAAATTAAAATAAAAGAAAAAAAATTAAAAAAAAATTAAAAAACATTTTTTGAAATAAAACCATTATAATTTTAAAAAAAAATTTAAAAATTTTAAAAATTTAAAAAAAAAATTTAAAAAAATAAAAAAAGAAAAATAAAAATTAAAAAAAAAATTTTTTAAATTTAAATAAAAATAAAGCAAAGAAAATTTTTAAAAAATTAAAAAAAAAATTTAAAAATTTAAAAAAAAAATTTAAAAGAATTTTAAAAATTAAAAAAAAATTATAAGAAAATTTAAAAAAAAATTGAAAATTTGAAAAAATTAAAAAAAAATTAAAAAACATTTTTGAAATAAAAAAATAATACTTTTAAAAAAATTAAAAAAAAATTAGAAAAATTTTCAAAAATAAAAAAAAATAAAAAAAATTTAAAAATTAAAAAAATTAAAAAAATTAAAAAATATAGAGAAAAATTAAAAAATAAATATTTTTTTTTAATTTTGTTAAAAAATTGAAACAAATTCAAAAAAAAAATTAAAAATTTAAAAAAATTAAAAAAAATTTTAAAAATTAAAAAAAAGATTTTGAAATAAAAAAATAATACTTTCAAAAAATTTTAAAAAAATTTAGAAAAATTATCAAAAATTTAAAAAAAATAAAAAAATTTAAAAATTAAAAAGATATAAATAATTTTTTAAAAAAATAAATAAAAAAATTTTAAAATTAAAACAAAATTAAAATAAAAATTTTTAAAAAAAAATTTAAAAATTGAAAAAAAATTAAAAAACATTTTTGAAATAAAAAAATAATACTTTTAAAAAAATTAAAAAAAAATAAAAAAATTTAAAAATTAAAAAGATAGAAATAATTTTTAAAAATAAATATAAAAATTTTAAAATTAAAACAAAATTAAAATAAAAATTTAAAAAAAAAATTTAAAAATTGAAAAAAATTAAAAAATTAAAAACAAATTTAAATTAAAAAATAAAAATATATAAATAATTTAAAAAAAATAAAAAATTTAAAAATTAAAATAAAATTAAAATAAATTTAAAAAAATTTTAAAAAATTTTAAAAAAATTTAAAAAGTAAAAAAAAATTTAAAAATTAAAAAAAATTTAAATTAAAAAAATAAAAAAATTTTAAAAATTAAAAAAAAAATTAAAACAAATTTTAAAAAAAAAGTTTAAAAAAATTTTAAAAAAATTTAAAAAAAATAAAAAAAGAAAAATAAAAATTAAAAAAAAATTTTTTTAAATTTAAATACAAATAAAGCAAAGAAAATTTTTAAAAAATTAAAAAAAAAATTTAAAAATTTAAAAAAAAAATTTAAAAGAATTTTAAAAATTAAAAAAAAATTATAAGAAAATTTAAAAAAAAATTTGAAAATTTGAAAAAATTAAAAAAAATTAAAAAACATTTTGAAATAAAAAAATAATACTTTTAAAAAAATTAAAAAAAAATTAGAAAAATTTTCAAAAATAAAAAAAAATAAAAAAAATTTAAAAATTAAAAAAATTAAAAAATTAAAAAATATAGAGAAAAATTAAAAAATAAATATTTTTTTTTAATTTTGTTAAAAAATTGAAACAAATTTAAAAAAAAAAATTAAAAATTTAAAAAAATTAAAAAAATTTTAAAAATTAAAAAAAGATTTTGAAATAAAAAAATAATACTTTCAAAAATTTTTAAAAAAATTTAGAAAAATTATCAAAAATTTAAAAAAAATAAAAAAATTTAAAAATTAAAAAGATATAAATAATTTTTTAAAAAAATAAATAAAAAAATTTTAAAATTAAAACAAAATTAAAATAAAAATTTTTAAAAAAAATTTAAAAATTGAAAAAAAATTAAAAAACATTTTTGAAATAAAAAAATAATACTTTTAAAAAAATTAAAAAAAAATAAAAAAATTTAAAAATTAAAAAGATAGAAATAATTTTTAAAAATAAATATAAAAATTTTAAAATTAAAACAAAATTAAAATAAAAATTTAAAATTAAAAAAATTTTAAATATAAAAAAAAATTTTTAAATTAAAAAAAAAATTAAATTAAAAAAATAAAAATATATAAATAATTTTAAAAAATAAAAAAATTTAAAAAATTAAAAAAAAATTAAAATAAATTTAAAAAAATTTTTAAAAAATTTTAAAAAAATTTAAAAAGTAAAAAAAATTTAAAAATTAAAAAAAAAATTTAAATTAAAAAAATAAAAAAATTTTAAAAATTAAAAAAAAATTAAAATAAATTTAAAAAAAAAGTTTAAAAAAATTTTAAAAAAATTTAAAAAAATAAAAAAAGAAAAATAAAAATTAAAAAAAAAATTTTTTAAATTTAAATAAAAATAAAGCAAAGAAAATTTTTAAAAAATTAAAAAAAAATTTAAAAATTTAAAAAAAAAATTTAAAAGAATTTTAAAAATTAAAAAAAATTATAAGAAAATTTAAAAAAATTGAAAATTTGAAAAAATTAAAAAAAAATTAAAAACATTTTTGAAATAAAAAAATAATACTTTTAAAAAAATTTAAAAAAAATAGAAAAATTTTCAAAAATAAAAAAAAAATTAAAAAAAATTTAAAAATTAAAAAAATTAAAAAAATTAAAAAATATAGAGAAAAATTAAAAAATAAATATTTTTTTTAATTTTGTTAAAAAATTGAAACAAATTTAAAAAAAAAATTAAAAATTTAAAAAAATTAAAAAAAATTTTAAAATATTAAAAAAAAAGATTTTGAAATAAAAAAATAATACTTTCAAAAAATTTTAAAAAAATTAGAAAAATTATCAAAAATTAAAAAAAAAATAAAAAAATTAAAAATTAAAAAGATAGAAATAATTTTTAAAAAAATAAATATAAAAATTTTAAAATTAAAACAAAATTAAAATAAAATTTTTAAAAAAAAATTTAAAAATTGAAAAAATTAAAAAACATTTTTGAAATAAAAAAATAATACTTTTAAAAAAATTAAAAAAAAAATTAGAAAAATTTTCAAAAATAAAAAAAAAATTAAAAATTTTAAAAATTAAAAAAATTAAAAAATATAGAAAAAAAATTAAAAAATAAATAATTTTTTTTTAATTTTGTTAAAAAATCGAA
>NW_027485853.1:0-29899 GCF_050908995.1 Andrena cerasifolii
TTAATTTTTTTAAAATTTGTTTTAATTTTTAACTTTTTAAAAAAAATTTTATTTATGTTTTTTAATTTTTTTTAAATCTTTTAAATTTTTTTAAAATTTTTTTTATATTTTTTTTTATTTATAAATTTAATTTTTTTTTATATTTTAAAATTTTGTTTAAATTTTTAAAATTCTTTTAAAATATTTTTTTCAAATTTTTTCCAATTTTTAAAATTTTTTACAAGAAATTTTTAAATTTTTTTTTATTTTTTAAATTTTTTTTAAATTTTTATTTTTCTTTTATTTTAATTTTTTTATTTAAATTTTTTTTCTAATTTTTTAAAAAATTTTCTAATTTTTTAAAAAAATTTCTAATTTTTTTAAAAATTTTGTTTAAAAATTTTGTTTTAATTTTTTAACAAAATTAAAAAAAATTCTTCATTTTTTCTAAAATTTTTTTAAATTTTTAAAAAAAATTGTTATTTTTTTATTTTTTTTTTAAATTATTTATTAATTTTTTCTTTTTTTATATTTTTTATTTTAATCTTTTTAATTTTTTTTAAAAAATTTTTTATATTATTTTTAATTTTTTATTTGTTTATTTTTTTATTTTTAAATTTTTTAATTTTTCTTTTAAATTTTTGTATTTTTTTTTATTTTAAATTTTTTTTTATATTTTAAAATTTTTTTATTTTAATTTTTTCTATATTTCTTTTATTTTAATTGTTTTTAATTTTTTAAAATTTAAAATTTTTTTTAATTTTCTTATAAATTTTTTTTTAAATTTTTAATTTTTTTTTAAATTTTTATTTTTCTTTTATTTTAATTTTTTTATTTAAATTTTTTTTCTAATTTTTTAAAAAAATTTTCTAATTTTTTAAAAAAAATTTCTAATTTTTTTAAAAATTTTGTTTTAATTTTTTGACAAAATTAAAAAAAATCTTTATTTTTTAAAAAATTTTTTAAATTTTTTTAAATTTTTAAAAAAAAATTTTTATTTTTTTATTTTTTTTAAATTATTTATTAATTTTTTTTAAATTTTTTATTTTATTTTTTTTTAATTTTTTAAAGAATTTTCTAAAAAAATAATTTGTATTTAATTTTCCTTAAATTCATTTATTATCATTATTATTATTTTTAAATTTTTCTTTATTTTAATTTTTAAAATTTTTTTAAAAAAAAATTAAAAAATAAACAAATAAAAAAAATAAAATAAATAAAAATTTTTAAAGAAAATATAAAAAATTTTGAAAAAAAATTTAAAAATTGAAATAAAGAAAAATTTAAAAATAATAATAATAATAATTGAATTACAGGACAATTTAAAAAAAATTTTTTTTAAAAATTGTTAAAAATTGAAAAGAAAATTAAAAAAAAAATTTAAAAAGAATTAATAAATAATTTAAAAAAAAATAAAAATATAAAATTTTTTTTTTAAATTTAGAAAAATTTTTAAAAAATAAAGAAATTTTTTTAAATTTTGTTAAAAAATTAAAACAAATTTTTTAAAAAAATTTAAAAAAAATTTAAAAAAAATTTTAAAAAATTAAAAAAAATTAAAATAAAAGAAAAATAAAAATTAAAAAAAATTCAAAATTTAAAAAAAAATTTAAAAATATTTTTAAAAAATTTTAAAACTTAAAAAAATTTTAAAAATAAAAAAATATAATAAATAAAAAATTTTTTAAAAATTAAAATTTTTTTAAAAAATTAAGAAAAATTAAAAAATTAAAATAATTAAAATAAATGAAAAATAAAAATTAAAAAAAAAAATTAAAAATTTAAAAAACTTTTTTTTGAATAAAAAAAAATATTTTTAAAAAATTAAAGAAAATATTTAAAAAATAAAAAAATTTTTTTTTAAATTTGTAAAAAATTTTAAAAAATTTAAAGAATTTTAAAAATTTTAAAAAATATTTAAAAATAAAAAAATAAAAAAAATAAAATAAAAGAAAAATTAAAATTAAAATTTTTTTAAATTTAAGAAAATTAAAATGAAAAATATAAAAAAAGAAAATTAAAAAAAATTTAAAAATTAAAAAAAAATTAAAAAATTTTTCGTAAAAAATTTTAAAATTTTGAAAAAATTAAAATAAAAAAAAATTAAAAAAAATAAATAAAAAAATTTAAAAAATTTAAAAAAATATAAAAAATCTTTTAAAAAAATTTAAAATATTGAAAAAAATTTTTTAAAAAATTAAGTATAAAAATTTAAAAACATAAATAAAATTTTTTTTAAACAAATTGTTAAAAAACCAAAACAAAATTTAAAAAAAAAATTTTAAAAAATTTTAAAAATTTAAAAAAATTTTAAAAAAATTTAAAAAATTTAAAATAATTTTAAAATTTAAAAAAAAAAATAAAATATAAAATAAATTAAAAAAATAAAAATTTTTAAAAAATTTTAAAAATATAGAAAACAATTTAAGAAAATTTTTTAAAAAAATTAAAAAATTTTGTTAAAAAAATAATACAAATTTTTTATACATTTTTTTAAAAAAGTTATAAAGAATTATAAGAAAATAAATTTTTTAAAGAATTTTTTAAAAAATTAAACAAAAAATTTAAAAAAAATTTTTTTAAATTTTAAAGAATTTTAAAAATTAAAAAAATTAAAATATAAAAAATTTAAAAAAAATAAATAAAAAAATTAAAAAAATATAAAAATTTTTTTAAAAAAAATTTTAAAATTTTAAAAAATTTAAAATATAAAAAAAACTTTTAAAAATTTAAAAAATATAGAAAAAAAATTAAGAAATTTTTTTAAAAAAATTAAAAATTTTATTAATAAATAATACAAATTTTTTATAAATTATTTTTAAAAATTATAAGAAAATTAAAAAAAAATTTTAAAAAAATTAAAAAAAAATTTTTAAAATTTAAAAAAAATAAAAAACTTATAAGAAAATTAATTTTTTTTTTAAATTTTAAAAAGTTAAAAAAAAATAAAAGATAAATAAGAATTAAAATTTTATTTTAAATTTAAAAAAAATTAAAATAAAATATATAAAAAAGAATAAAATTAATAAATAATTTAAAAAAATTTAAAAATTAAAATTTTTTTTTTAAATTTTAAAAAATTGAGAGAAAAATAAAAAATAAAGAATTTTTTTTAAAATTATGTTTAAAAAATAAAAAAAATTTAAAACAAATTTAAAAAAAAATAAAAATAAATAAAAAATAAAAAAATTTGTCAACAATTAAAAAAAATAAAAAAAATTTAAAATTTAAAAAAAAAATTAAAAAAAATTTAAAATTTTTTAGAAATTTAAAAAAATTTAAAATATAAAAAAAATAAATAAAAAATTTTAAAATAATTTTAAAAAATTAAAAAAAAATTAAAAAAATTAAGAAAAAAATTTTAAAAATATAAATAAAAAATTTCAAAAAAAATTGTTAAAAAATTAAAACAAATCTTTAAAAATATTTTTTTTTGATAATTTAAAAACCAAATTTAAAAATTTAAAAATTTCAAACAAAATTTAAAATATAAAAAAAATTTTAAAAATAAAAAATTTTAAAAAATTTAAAAAAATTAAAAAAATTAAGAAAAAATTATTAAAAAATTAAAAAAAAAATTTTAAAAAAAATTTTTAAAAATTAAAAAAAATTTATAAGAAAATTAAAAAAAAAATTTAAAAATTTGGAAAAATGAAAAAAATTAAAATAAAAGAAAAATAAAAATTTTAAAGAAATTTAAAAACATTTTTTTAATTAAAAAATTATAATTTAAAAAAAAAAATTTTTTTTTAAAAATTAAATAAATTAAAGTAAAGAAAATTTTAAAAAAATAAAAATTAAAGGAAAGAGAAATTTTTAAAAAATTTTAAAAAATTAAAAAAAAAATTTAAAAGAAATTTTGAAAAAATTTTTAAAAATTTTTTAACAAAATTAAAAAAATTTAAAAAAAAATTTTAAAATTAAAAAAAATTATAAGATAATTAAAAAAAAATTTAAAAATTATAAATTTTTTTTAAAAATTTAAAAAAAAATAAAAAAACTTTTTAAAAAAATTCAAAAAGAATTAATAAATATTTAAAAAAATAAATAAATAAAAAATAAAAAAAAATTCTAAAAATTTTTTAAAAAAATTAAAAAAATTTTAAAAAAAATTTAAAAAATTAAAAAAAAATAATAATTTAATACAAAAATAAATAAAAAAAATAAAAGAAATTTTAAAAAATAAAAAAATATGCAAAATTTAAAAAAAAATAAAAAAATCAAGAAAAAAATTTAAAAAAACATAAATAAAATTTTTTAAAAAAATTGTTAAAAAATTAAAACACAATTTAAAAAAAAATTAAAAAATTTTTTTTTAATAATTCAAAAAAAAATTTAACAAATTAAAAAATTTTGTTAAAAAAATAGTACAAATTTTTTATAAAATTTTTAAAATTTTTTTTAAATAATTATAAGAAAATAATTTTATTTTTAATTTTTTGAAAAAATTAAAGAAAATTTTTTAAAATTTTTTGTAAAAAATTAAAAAAATTTTTTTAAAAATTTAAAAGTATTTTAAAATTTTTGAAAAAAAAAAAAATTAAATATAAAAGTTTTAAAAATTTAAAGAAATATAAAAAAAAAATTTTTAAATTTTAAAAAATATAAAAAATTTTTTAAAAAATTTTTAAAAAATTAAAAAAAGATTTAAAAAAATCATGAAAAAAACATAAATAATTTTTTTTTTAAAAAAATTGTTAAAAAATAAGAACAAAATTTACAAAAAAAATTTTAAAAAATTTAAAAAATTGTTAAAAAATTAAAACAAAATTAAAAAAAAATGAAAAAGAAATTAAAAAATTGAAAAAAGTTAAAAAATATAGAAAAAATTTTTAAAAAAATTTAAAAAAAATAAAAAAAATTAAAGTGAAGAAAATTTAAAAAAAATTAAAAATTAAAGTAAAGAAATTTTTTTAAAAAATTTGAAAAAATTAAAAAAAAATTATAAGAAAATTAAAAAAAAAATTTAAAAATTAAAAAAAATTTTAAAAAATTTCGTAAAAAATTAAAAAAAAATTTAAAAATATAGAAAACAATTTAAGAAAATTTTGTTAAAAAAATAATACAAATTTTTTAAAGAATTTTTTAAAAAATTAAGGAAAAAATTTTAAAAATTTTTGTAAAAAATTAAAAAAATTTAAAAATATTTTTTTAAATAAAAAATTATAATTTTAAAAAAATTAAAATTTTTTTTTAAAAAATTAAAAAAAATTAAAGTAAAGAAAATTTAAAAAAAATTAAAATTAAAGTAAAGAAAAATTTTAAAAAAATTTTAAAATTTAAAAAAAATATATAAAAATTTAAAATATTAAAAAAAAAATTAAGTAAAAAATTTAAAAAACATAAATAAAATTTTTTAAAAAAATTGTTAAAAAATTAAAACACAATTTAAAAAAAAATTAAAAAATTTTTTTTTAATAATTCAAAAAAAAATTTAACAAATTAAAAAATTTTGTTAAAAAAATAGTACAAATTTTTTATAAAATTTTTAAAAATTTTTTTAAATAATTATAAGAAAATAATTTTATTTTTAATTTTTGAAAAAATTAAAGAAAATTTTTTAAAATTTTTTGTAAAAAATTAAAAAAATTTTTTTAAAAATTTAAAAGTATTTTAAAATTTTTGAAAAAAAAAAAAATTAAATATAAAAGTTTTAAAAATTTAAAGAAATATAAAAAAAAAAAATTTTAAATTTTAAAAAATATAAAAAATTTTTTAAAAAATTTTTAAAAAATTAAAAAAAGATTTAAAAAAATCATGAAAAAAACATAAATAATTTTTTTTTAAAAAAAAATTGTTAAAAAATAAGAACAAAATTTACAAAAAAAATTTAAAAAAATTTAAAAAATTGTTAAAAAATTAAAACAAAATTAAAAAAAATGAAAAAGAAATTAAAAAATTGAAAAAAATTAAAAAATATAGAAAAAATTTTTTAAAAAATTTTAAAAAAATAAAAAAAATTAAAGTGAAGAAAATTTAAAAAAAATTAAAAATTAAAGTAAAGAAATTTTTTTAAAAAATTTGAAAAAATTAAAAAAAAATTATAAGAAAATTAAAAAAAAAATTTAAAAATTAAAAAAAATTTTAAAAAATTTCGTAAAAAATTAAAAAAAAAATTTAAAAATATAGAAAACAATTTAAGAAAATTTTGTTAAAAAAATAATACAAATTTTTTAAAGAATTTTTTAAAAATTAAGGAAAAAATTTTAAAAATTTTTGTAAAAAATTAAAAAAATTTAAAAATATTTTTTTAATTAAAAAATTATAATTTTAAAAAAATTAAATTTTTTTTTAAAAAAATTAAAAAAAATTAAAGTAAAGAAAATTTAAAAAAAATTAAAAATTAAAGTAAAGAAAAATTTTAAAAAAATTTTAAAATTTAAAAAAATATATAAAAATTTAAAATATTAAAAAAAAAATTAAAAAAAAATTAAGTAAAAATTTTAAAAACATAAATAAAATTTTTTTAAACAAATTGTTAAAAAATTAAAACAAAATTTAAAAAAAAAATTTAAAAATTAAGAAAAAAATTTAAAACATAAATAAAAAATTTAAAAAAAAATTGTTAAAAAATTAAAACAAATTTTAAAAAAAATTTTTTTTAGATAATTTAAAAGACAAATTTAAAAATTTAAAACAAAATTTAAAATATACAAAAAAATTTTAAATAAAAAATTTAAAAAAAATAAATAAAAAAATTAAAAAAATTTTAAAATTTAAAAAATTTAAAAAAATTTAAAATATAAAAATAAATGAAAAAATTTAAAAATTAAAAAAAATATATAATTTTTTTAAAAAAATTTTAAAATTTAAAAAATTTAAAAAATTTAAAATATAAAAAAATAAATAAAAACTTTTTAAAAAATATAAAGTTTTTTAAAAAATTTAAAAAATTTTTTAAAAAATTTTAAAAAATTAAGAAAAAATTTTAAAAACATAAATAAAAAATTAAAAATAAAATGGTTAAAAATAAAAACAAAATTTTTTTTTAAAAAAATTTTCAGATAATTTAAAAAACAAATTTAAAAATTTAAAACAAAATTTACAATATAAAAAAATTTAAAAAAAAATTGTTAAAAAATTAAAACAAATTTTAAAAAAATTTTTTTTTAGATAATTTAAAAGACAAATTTAAAAATTTAAAACAAAATTTAAAATATACAAAAAAATTTTAAATAAAAAATTTAAAAAAAATAAATAAAAAAATTAAAAAAATATAAAAAATTTTTTAAAAAAATTTTAAAATTTGAAAAATTTAAAAAATTTAAAATATAAAAATAAATGAAAAATTTAAAAATTAAAAAAAATATATAAATTTTTTTAAAAAAAATTTAAAATTTAAAAAATTTAAAAAATTTAAAATATAAAAAAAATAAATAAAAACTTTTTAAAAAATATAAAGTTTTTTAAAAAAATTTTAAAAAATTTTTAAAAAATTTTAAAAAATTAAGAAAAAATTTTAAAAACATAAATAAAAAATTAAAAATAAAATGGTTAAAAAATAAAAACAAATTTTTTTTTAAAAAAATTTTCAGATAATTTAAAAAACAAATTTAAAAATTTAAAACAAAATTTACAATATAAAAAAATTTAAAAAAAAATTGTTAAAAAATTAAAACAAATTTAAAAAAAAATTTTTTTTAGATAATTTAAAAGACAAATTTAAAAATTTAAAACAAAATTTAAAATATACAAAAAAATTTTAAATAAAAAATTTAAAAAAATAAATAAAAAAATTAAAAAAATATAAAAAATTTTTTAAAAAAGTTTTAAAATTTAAAAAATTTAAAAAAATTAAAATATAAAAATAAATGAAAAAATTTAAAAATTAAAAAAAATATATAAATTTTTTTAAAAAAATTTTAAAATTTAAAAAATTTAAAAAATTTAAAATATAAAAAAAATAAATAAAAACTTTTTAAAAAATATAAAGTTTTTTAAAAAAATTTTAAAATATTTTTAAAAAATTTTAAAAACATAAATAAAAAATTAAAAATAAAATGGTTAAAAAATAAAAACAAATTTTTTTTTAAAAAAATTTTCAGATAATTTAAAAAACAAATTTAAAAATTTAAAACAAAATTTACAATATAAAAAAATTTAAAAAAAATTAAAAAAAAAAATTTTAAAAATTAAAAAAAAAATTATAAAAAAATTAAAAAAAATTTATTAAAATTTGGAAAAATGAAAAAAAAATTAAAATAAACGAAAAATAAAAAATTAAAAAAAATTTAAAAACATTTTTTTAAATAAAAAATTATAATTTAAAAAAATTAAAATTTTTTTGCAAAAAATTTTAAAAAATTAAAGTAAAGAAAATTTAAAAATAATTAAAAATTAAAGTAAAGAAAAATTTTAAAAAAATTTTAAAAAATTAAAAAAAAAATTTAAAAGAAATTTTGAAAAAAATTTAAAAAAAATTAAAAAATTTTTAAAAAAATTAAAAAATTTTTTTAAAAAATTTAAAAAATTAAAAAAAAATTATAAATTTAAAAAAAATTTAAAATAATTTAATATATAAAAAAAATAAAAAAATTTAAAAAAAAATAAAAATCAACATACATTATAAACAAATAAAAATTAAAAAAATAAATAAAAAATTTGAAAAAAATATAAAAAGTTTTTTAAAAAAATTTTAAAAATTTTTTAAAAAATTTTAAAAAATTTTTAAAAAATTTTAAAAAATTAAGAAAAAATTTTTAAAAATATAAATAAAAAATTTAAAAAAAAATTGTTAAAAATTAAAACAAATTTTAAAAAAATTTTTTTTTAGATAATTTAAAAGACAAATTTAAAAATTTAAAACAAAATTTAAAATATACAAAAAAATTTTAAATAAAAAATTTAAAAAAAATAAATAAAAAAATTAAAAAAATATAAAAAATTTTTTGTTAAGTGTGAATAAATTGTATATATATTTAATAAGTACTTGTCTTACATGATAAATGAAATGAGACTTATGAATTAAAGAAAAACAATACTGTGCGGCTCGATCGAGATCCCGTTGTAACAGATCAATATCAATGTGTAGCGGAAGTCGACTACGCAGCGCTGCCTATCGTCGCGAATCTCCATCAATCCCCCACTTTCGCGACATAATTTTAATTTCGATTCATCTCCTTTAAATCTAACATTGTTACGCAGTCTTCATGTTTTATAGGACTCAATCCCTTGGTCAGAACGTCTGCTGGATTTTCGTTTGTCGGGACGTATAATATTTCCATTAGGCGTTCTCGAAACTTCTTTCTCACAATATGATAGGATATGTCTATGTGCCTCGACCTTGTATTATCAATGTTGTTGATGGAGAAATCTATTGCCGCCCTATTATCACAGAACAATTGGATTCCTGCAAAACCATTTAACAAATTAAGTTCGCCTAATACCATTTTGAGCCATACATTAGCCTTGACTCCATGTGACATTGCCACATATTCCGCCTCCATTGTTGATGTTGAGATACATTTCTGCTTAGCCGATCTCCACTCAACTACGTTACCTGCTACTTTCATTATCAGACCTGAGAATGAATGTCTGTCATCCAGATCGCTTCCCCAATCTGCGTCGCTATATACTTCAACATTTTTATTTTCATTACTTGTGTACTTTATCCCATAGTCCATCGTCTTACTTAGGTATCTCAGTACATGTTTGACTTGGCCCCAGTGTTGTCTGCCCGGGTTGACGTTATATTGTGACAATTTCGTCACGGCGAACAGTATGTCTGGTCTAGGATTAACTGCTAGGTGCATCAGCGATCCTATTGTCTCTCTATATGGCGCATTGTACATCTCGCTAGCCTCTTCTTGGTTTCGTGGACTCATTTCCGTTGATAGCCGGATTCCTGGTTCTAATGGTGTCTTGGCTCCTCTACATTCTTCCATCCCATATTTCTTCAGGATTGATTTTATATAAGATTTTTGCGTTAATTGCATATTTCCTTTCATATCCCTTTCCACCTTAATTCCTAGTATAAACGAGACTTCACCTAAGTCTTTGATTTCGTATTTTTGAGTAATCATTTTGACTATTTTGTCAATCTTCGTATCTTCTCGTGAGAAGATCAGTATATCATCAACATATACGACTAGCATCGTCCCATCGTCCCTTACATAAATGCAGTTTGATGATTCCAGTCTTCTAAATTTACAACTTGAAAGAAATTTGTCTAATTCTTCGTTCCAATTCCTACTTGCCTGCTTGAGGCCATAAATTGGTCTCATCAACTTTGCGATCTTTCCATCTTCCCTTTCGTGTAATGGAGGTAACTTCATGTATATTTCCTCCTTCAAGGATCCATATAAGAATGCATTTTTTATGTCTATATGTCTACTTTTTAGGTTCAGCATCACAGCTAGGGCTAGTAGTAATCTGATTACCGAGAAGTTCGCAACTGGTGAATATGTTTCTCCATAATCTTTACCTTTCTTTTGACCGAATCCCTGTGCCACTAACCTCGCTTTGAATCTTGCAGGTTTTCCATCTGAATCGGTTTTGAGCTTAAAAACCCATCGACATCCAATGGTCCTTTTGTTTTCAGGTAAATCGGTGATGATCCAAGTTTTTCTTTCTTGTAAACTGTCCAGTTCTTCCTTAATGGCTTGTTTCCAGTACTTCGCTTGTGGTGAGGCTAATGCCTCGTTGATGTTTTCTGGTTCGGCAATTTCTAGAAGGTTTGCCTCGACTTCCGTTGATTCTCCATCTGTGGACATTGCATCTTCCTCTTTATTTAGATCAATCTTTGGCTTACCCTTTCTTCCATATGGATTTCTGACTTTCTTTTTGGGCCTGCCTCTACGTGGTGTATCATCCCGAGCCTCTGATGCCCCCACTATCTCCTTATGATCTTCTTCTTCCTTTTTAATTATAGTATTGCTTTGTTGATCACTTTCCTCAACTTCGGAACTATATTCCGTGCCTGACCATATACCGTCGTATCCATGCTGCTGTGTATTATTTTTGTATAACCATTCGTACCCTATTTTGGTTTCACAGAATCTGACGTGCTTTGTTGTGACAACGTCTTGTAAATTCGGGGACCACAATCTGTATCCTTTTGTTTTGGATGCATACCCAACTAGTATACACACCAAACTTCTACTATCGAGTTTTCTCTTACCTTGCATTGGCACCTTTGCGTAGGCTAAGCATCCATACACTTTTAAGTGTTTAACACTAGGTGTATTCTCCGTCCAGACACCTAAAGGTGTTTCATTATTAAGTTTCGTGTTGCTCACTCTATTCCTCACATATGCCGCGGTTGTCACCGCTTCTGCCCAAAATTTCTGTGGCAACTTGGCTGAACGTAACATTGATCTAGTTAAATCTAGGAGGGTTCGGTTGATTCTCTCTGCAACACCATTCATCTGTGGTGTCTCAACGTTACTTCTCTCATGTTTAATCCCTAGAGACTTGAAGTATGCATATATTTCTTTATTACAAAACTCAAGACCGTTATCGGTTCTGAATCTTCGCACCTTTTTCCCTGTTTGCCGTTCTACTTCAGCTATATATTCTTGTATACAGCGCCTTACCTCAGTCTTTGATTTGATGCATTGCACAGTCGTTCTACGTGAGTAATCATCTGTAAACGTTATAAAGTATTTGCTCTTTCCTATTGACTCTACAGGCATAGGTCCACACAAATCTGAGTGTATTAATTCACACACATCCTTTGATTGCATTGTTGGTACAGGTTTACAGGCAGCCTTGGTTGCTTTTCCAATGCAGCATGAATCACAAGCATCGTCTCGTACTCTAATATTTTTATCTACAATGACCTTCTTGAGCTGAAAAGTTCTTTTGATTGTTTCATTATTAATATGACCGAATCTTTCATGCCACAATGACTTGCTTTGAATGTCAAGTGCATACGTATCTGGAACTTTATCATAATCCTTCTCTACTTCACCTTTTACTATATACAGATCATTATTTCTAAGTGCTACACATAATATCTTTTTCGTATATATATTTCTTATTGTTATTTTACCATTTTTGATCATTATCTCATGACCTTTCTTTTCTATTTGAGATACTGACATGAGATTCTTTCTAACGTCTGGGACGTAGTATACATCATTTAAAACTATTCGCTTTATGGAATTTCCTACTTGCATTCTTAGCATTATATGACCTATACCTTTGACTTGCAATATTGCACCACTCTGTTTTTGTGGATGTGCAGCGGTATTAACTACACTAGTGTTTAATTCTTTAAACGATACGAACCAGTCTTTTCTGTTGCTGACATGGTGCGTGCATCCACTGTCCAACAACCACGTGTCATCTAGATCCACCGTATTGATTGATAGTAGGAACGCTCCATGAGGCTGGAACTTCGTATTCTGTCCCTTATGTCCTTCATATCTTCTGGTATTGTTTCGTGCACGACAATCCTTACTGAAGTGACCTGGTTATTACAACTGAAACATACTAAAGTCTTGGATTTATCTCTTCCCGTTTCTTTGCTTGGACGCCTGTCATTTCTTTTGAATACATGTAAAGCCTCTTTGTGCGCATCTGTTTCAACATCTTGTCTCGAACGTCGTCTATCACATTCTGCTAAGAGTATTCTTGAAATCTCTGCAGAATTGAACTTATCATCTGGCAAACTTGCCAATGACATGTTTAAACTCTCATAACTCTCAGGTAGTCCTGCTAGCAATGCGTACGCTAGATCCTCGTCTCTAGGTTCAGCTCCTGCTTCTCTTAAATTATTAGCTGCAATTTTAGCTCTTGAAATGTATGACGACATGTTTTCATTTTCTTTCATTTTTAAATGATAAAACGATTTTTTTAATTGCATTATACGTACTCTAGATTTTGGCTCATATACCTGCTCGAGTTTATTCCAGGCTTCATGTGCAAAGTTACAGTTCTCAATGTGCACCTGCTGATCTGCCTCGACATGCAAACCAATTATGGGGAGGGCTCTATCGTTATTTAAGCTGAAAGCTGCCTTCTGATCCACGGTTGCAGTCGCAGGACTCGTGATCTTGCCCAGGGCGTAATCTAGTAGGCCCTTTCCTTTTAGCAGCCATCTCATTTCAATTTTCCATGTTCTATAGTTATTTTCCGACAATTTATTCACATGAACGTCGTTTCTCGGCTCACTAGATTGCATCATCTTGCACGTGGTCTAATCCAACACGTGGCCGTATAGGTTATGTTCTATCACTGCGCGAATTCTAGGGCGAATTCTGGGCGAATTCTGGGCCCATAACCAATGTTAAGTGTGAATAAATTGTATATATATTTAAGAAGTACTTGTCTTACATGATAAATGAAATGAGACTTATGAATTAAAGAAAAACAATACTGTGCGGCTCGATCGAAATCCCGTTGTAACAGATCAATATCAATGTGTGGCGGAAGTCGACTACGCAGCGCTGCCTATCGTCGCGAATCTCCATAAAAAAATTAAAAAAAAATAGTTAAAAAATTAAAACAATTTTTTTAAAAAAAATTTTAAAAAAATTTAAAAAAAAAATAAAAAATTAAAAAAAAAATTTTAAAGAAAATTAAAAAAAAATTAAAGAAATTTTGTTAAAAATTAAAAAAAATGTTTACATGAAAAATAATTAAAGAAAAGAAATTAAAATTTTTTTTCAAAATTAAAAAAAAATTTTTAAATTAAAAAAAAAAATTTAAATTAAAAATTTTTTTTTTAAAAATTTAAAAAAAAATTTTTAAAAATTTAAAAAAATTAAGAAAAATTTTTTAAAAATATAAATAAAAATTGTTTAAAAGAAATTGTTAAAAAATTAAAACAAAATTAAAATTTTTTTTAAATTTAAAAAAAAATTTTAAAAATTAAAAAAAAATTATAAGAAAATAAAAAAAAAATTTTAAAAATTTAAAAAAATAAAAAAATTATAAGAAAATTAAAAAAGAAATTTTAAAATATGAAAAAATTTTAAAAAATTAATATAAAAGAAAAATAAAAATTAAAAAAACATTTTTTGAAATAAAAAAAATATAATTTAAAAAAAAATAAAGTTAAGAAAATTTAAAATATTAAAAATTAAAGAGGTGAAAAATTAAAAAAAAATAATTTTTTTTTAAATTTAAAAGAATATAAAAAAATTAAAATAAAAAAATTTTAAAATACAAAAAAAAAATTTTTAATAAAAAAATATACAAAAAATTAAAAGAAAAATAAAAAAATAAAAAAAATAACCAAATAAAAATTTAAAAAAAAATAAACAAAATTTTTAAAAAAATTTAAAAAAAAATAAAAAAAAATGAAAAAAAAAAAAAATTAAACAAATATAAAAAAATTTTTAAAAAATAAATAAAAAAAATAAAAAATTAAAAAAAACAAAAAAATTAAAAAAAAAATTTACAAAATTATAAAAAATTTAAAAAAAAAATAAGAAAAAAATTTTAAAAACATAAATAAAAAAATTTAAAAAAAAAAAAAAAATTTTAAAAAAAATTGTTAAAAAATTAAAAAATATAGAAAAAAATTAAAAAAAAAATTTTAAAAAATAAAAAAAATTTTAGAAAAATTTTGTTAAAAAATTAAAACAAATTTTTTAAAAAAAATTTAAAAAATTTTTTTAAAAAAAATTAAAAAATTTTTTAAAAATTAAAAAAAAATTTTAGGAAAGAAAAAAAAATTTTTAAAAATTAAAAAATGTAGAAAAAAATTACAAAAAAAAAATATTTTTAAAAAGAAATTGTTAAAAAATTAAAACAAAATTTAAAATTTTTTTTTAAATTTTAAAGAAAATATATAAGAAAATTAAAAAAAAATTTTAAAAATTTAAAAAAAATGAAAAAAATTTAAAAATATAGAAAATTTTTTTTTAAAAAAATATTAAAAATTTAAAATAAAAATTGTTAAAAAATAAACCAATTTTTTTAAAAAAATTAAAGAAATTTTGTTAAAAATTAAAAAAAAATGTTTACATGAAAAATAATTAAAGAAAAGAAATTAAATTTTTTTTTTCAAAATTAAAAAAAAAAATTTTAAAATTAAAAAAAAATGTTTAAATTAAAAATTTTTTTTTAAAAATTTAAAAAAAAAATTTTAAAAATTTAAAAAAATTAAGAAAAAATTTTTAAAAATATAAATAAAAATTGTTTAAAAGAAATTGTTAAAAAATTAAAACAAAATTAAAATTTTTTTTAAATTTTAAAAAAAAATTTAAAAATTAAAAAAAAATTATAAGAAAATTAAAAAAAAATTTTAAAAATTTAAAAAAATTAATAAAAAAATAAAAATTTAAAAAAATTAAAATAAAAAAATTTAAATACAAAAAAAAATTTAAATAAAAAAATATACAAAAATTTAGAAGAAAAATAAAAAAATAAACAAATAAAAATTTAAAAAAATAAAAAAAAATTTCAAAAAGTTTTTTAAAAAATTTAAAAATAATTTAAAACATTAAAAAACAATTTAAAAAAATTTAAAAAAAATTGTTAAAAAATTAAAACAAATTTTTTAAAAAAAATTTTTAAAAAATTAAAACAAAATTTAAATTTTTTTTTAAATTTTAAAAAAAATATAAAAAATTTTAAAATACAAAAAAAATATTTTTAATAAAAAAGTATACAAAAAATTAAAAGAAAAGTAAAAAATAAAAAAAAATAAACAAATAAAAATTTAAAAAAAATAAACAAAATTTTTAAAAAAATTTAAAAAAATTTTTAAAAAATTTAAAAAAATTTTAAAGAAATTTTAAAAAATAAAAAAATTATAAGAAATTAAAAACAAATTAAATTTAAAAAAATTTAAAAAAAATTTAAAATTAAATAAAAAATTTAAAAATGAAAAAAAATAAAAAATGTAGAAAAAATACAAAAACATAAAAAATATTTTTTTAAAAGAAATTGTTAAAAAATTAAAACAAATTTTTTAAAAAAAAATTAAAATTTTTTTAAAAATTTAAAAAAAATATATAAAAAATTAAAGATTTTTTGTAAAAAATAAAAAAAAATAAACAAAATTGTTAAAAAAAATTAACAAAAATTTAACAAAATGAAAAAATTTTTTAAAAAATTAAAAAATATAGAAAAAATTTTTTAAAAAATTAAAAATATAGAAAAAATTTTTAAAAAATTAAAACAATTTTTTTTTAAAAAAATTTTAAAAATTTTAAAAAATCTAAAAAAAATAAAAAAATTATAAGAAAATTAAAAAAAAATTAAATAAAAAAAAAATAAAAAAAATTTTAAGAAAATTTTGTTAAAAAATTACAACAAATTTAAAAAAAAATTTTTAAAAATTTAAAAAATTTAAATGAAAAAATAATTAATGAAAAGAAATTTTAAAATTTTTTCTTAAAAAATGAAAAAAAAATTTAAAAATTTATAAGAAAATTTCAAAATTTCATAAAATTTTAAAAAATTTTAAAAAATTATAAAAAATTTAAAAAATTAAAAAAATAAAAAATTATAAGAAAATTAAAAAAATTTAAAAATTAAAAAATTTAAAAAAATTTAAAAATTTAAAAATATTAAAAAAATTAATAAAAAATTTTTTTTTTAAATATTTAAAAAAATTAAAATAAAAAAAATTAAATACAAAAATAAATTTAAATAAAAAAAATATACAAAAATTTAGAAGAAAAAAAAAATAAACAGATAAAAATTTTAAAAAATAAAAAAAAAATTTCAAAAAGTTTTTTAAAAAATTTTAAAAAAATTTTAAAAAATAAAAAAAATTGTAAGAAAATTAAAAAAAAATTTTAAAAAATTAAAATTTTTTTAAAAAATTAAAAAAAAAATTTTAAATGAAAAAATAATTAAAGAAAAGAAAATTTTAAATTTTTTCTTAAAAATTAAAAAATAAATTTTAAAAATTAAAAAAAATTTAAATGGAAAAAAATTAAAGAAAAGAAATTTAAAAATTTTTTCTTAAAAAATGAAAAAAAAAATTTAAAAAATTAAAAAAAAAATTTACAAGAAAATTTTAAAAAAAATTTAAAAATTTGAAAAAAAAATAAAAAAATTAAAATAAAAGAAAAATAGAAATTAAAAAAACATTTGTTGAAATAAGAAAATTATAATTTAAAAAAAAATATAAAAAAATTTATAAAAAAATTTAAAAATTTTCAAAAAATTTTAAATATTTATAAGAAAATTTCAAAATTTCAAAAAAATTTAAAAATTTTTAAAAAAATTAAAAAAAATTTTAAAAAAACTTTAAAAAAATGAAAAAAATTAAAAAATATAGAAATTTTTTAAAAAAATTAAAACAGAATTTTTAAAAAAAAATTAAATTAAAATTTTAAAAAATTTAAAAATATTATAAAAATTAATAAATTTTTTTTTTAAATATTTAAAAAAATTAAAATAAAAAAATTTAAATACAAAAAAAAATTTAAATAAAAAAAATATACAAAAATTTGGATGAAAAATAAAAAAAATTTAAAAAAATGAAAAAAAAATTTAAAAAATGAAAAAAAGTTTTTAAAAAATTTAAAAAAAATGAGAAAGTTAAAAAATATAGAAAAAAAATTTTATAAAAATTTGTTAAAAAATTAAAAAATATAGAAAAAATTTAAAAAAAAATAAGAAAAAAATTTTAAAAACATAATTAAAATTTTTTTAAAAGAAATTGTTAAAAAATTAAAACAAAATTTAAAAATTAAAACAAAATTTAAAAATTAAAAAAAAATTATAAGAAAATTAGAAAAATATTTAAATTTAAAAAATTAAAAAATGTAGAAAAAAAATACAAAAAAAATAATATTTATTAAAAGAAATTGTTAAAAAATTAAAACAAAATTTAAAAATAATTTTTTTTAAATTTTAAAGAAAATTTATAAGAAAATTAAAAAAAAAATTTAAAAATTTAAAAAAAATGAAAAAAATTTAAAAATATAGAAAAGTTTTTTTAAAAAAAAATATTAAAAATTTAAAAAAAAATTTGTTAAAAAAATAAACCAATTTTTTTAAAAAAAATTAAAGAAATTTTGTTAAAAATTAAAAAAAAATGTTTACATGAAAAATAATTAAAGAAAAGAAATTAAATTTTTTTTTTCAAAATAAAAAAAAATTTTAAAATTAAAAAAAATAATAAAATTTAAAAAAAAAATAAGAAAAAATTTTAAAAAAATTTAAAAAATAAATAAATAAATATAAAATTAAAACAAACAAAAAATTTAAAAAAAAAAATTCAAAAATTCAAAAAAAATAAGAAAAAAATTTTAAAAACATAAATAAATTTTTTTTAAAAAATTGTTAAAAAATTAAAGATTTTTTGTAAAAAATTAAAAAAAATAAACCAATTTTTTAAAAAAATTAAAAATATTTTAAAAAAATTAAAAATATTTTAAAAAATTTTTAAAAAATTTAAAAAAAAAAAATAAAAAAATTATAAGAAAATTAAAAAAAATTTAAAAATTAAAAAAAAATAAAAAAATTTAAAAAAATAAGAAAAAAATTTAAAAATGAAAAAAAATGTAGAAAAAATACAAAAACATAAATAATATTTTTTAAAAAGAAATTGTTAAAAAATTAAAACAAAATTTTTAAAAAAAATTGTTAAAAAATTAAAACAATTTTTTAAAAAAAAAATAAAAAAAAATTTTAAAAATTTTTAAAAAATAAAAAAATTATAAGAAATTTAAAAAATATTTAAAAATTAATAAAAAAATAAAAAATTAAAAAAAAAACAAAAAATTATTTTAAAAAAATTTTAAAAAATTAAAATAAAAAAATTTAAATACAAAAAAAAATTTAAATAAAAAAAATATACAAAAATTTAGAAGAAAAATAAAAAAATAAATAAATAAAAATTTTAAAAAATAAAAAAAAATTTCAAAATTTTTTTTTAAAAATTTAAAAAAATTTTAAAAATGAAAAAAAGTTTTTTAAAAATTAATAAATTTTTTTTTTAAAAATAACAATTTTTTTTTTAAAAAATAACAAATTTTTTTTTAAAAAATTTCAAAAAATTTAAAATACAAAAAAAAATTTTAAATAAAAAAAAATATACAAAAATTTAAAAGAAAAATAAAAAAAATAAACAAATAAAAATTTTAAAAAAATGAAAAAAATTAAAAAAAAAAAAAATTTTTTAAAAATTTTGTTAAAAAATTAAAACAAATTTTTAAAAAAAGGAATTTAAAAAATTTAAAACAAAAATTAAAAAAATTTTAAAAATTAAAGAAATTTTGTTAAAAATTAAAAAAAAAATTTAAATGAAAAATAATTAAAGAAAATAAATTAAAATTTTTTTTCAACATTAAAAAAAAATTTTTAAATTAAAAAATTTTTTTTTAAAAATTTAAAAAAAAAATTAAAAAATTGGAAAAAATTAAGAAAAAAATTTTAAAAACATAAATAAAACTTTTTTAAAAGAAATTGTTAAAAAAATAAAACAAAATTTAAAAAAATTTTTTTTAAATTTTAAAAAAAAATTTAAAAATTAAAAAAAATTCATAAGAAAATTAAAAAAAAAATTTTAAAAATTTAAAAAAAATAAAAAATTATAAGAAAATTAAAAAAAAAAATTAAATTTTTTTTTAAATTAAAAAAAAATATAAAAAAATTTTTAATAAAAAATATACAAAAAATTAAAAGAAAAATAAAAAATAAACAAAATAAACAAATAAAAATTTTAAAAAATAAACAAAATTTTTAAAAAAATTTAAAAAAAAATTTTTAAAAAATGGAAAAAAAATAAAAAATATAGAAAATTTTTTTTTAAAAAAAATAAAAAATTTTTTATAAGAAATAAAAAAAAATTTTAAATTTTGTTAAAAAATTAAAACAATTTCTTATAAAAAAAATTAAAAAAAATTTTAAAAAAATTTAAAAAATAAAAAAATTATAAGGAAATTAAAAAAATTTAAATTTAAAAAAATTAAAAAAAAATTTAAAATTAAAAAAAAATTTAAAAATTAAAAAAATTTAAAAATATAGAAGAAAATACAAAAACATAAATAATATTTTTTTAAAAGAAATTGTTAAAAAAGTAAAACAAAATTTAA
Organism: Andrena cerasifolii; assembly: GCF_050908995.1. Taxonomy (NCBI): domain Eukaryota; kingdom Metazoa; phylum Arthropoda; class Insecta; order Hymenoptera; family Andrenidae; genus Andrena; species Andrena cerasifolii. The sequence continues at coordinate 19,929 of NW_027485853.1, forward strand.
AACAAAAATTGTTAAAAAATTAAAACAATTTTTTTAAAAAAAATTAAAAAAATTTTAAAAATGAAAAAAAGTTTTTTAAAAATTAATAATTTTTTTTTTAAAAATAACAAATTTTTTTTAAAAAAATTTCAAAAAATTTAAAATACAAAAAAAAATTTAAATAAAAAAAATATACAGAAATTTAAAAGAAAAATAAACAAATAAAAATTTTAAAAAAATGAAAAAAATTTAAAAAAAATAAAAAATTTTTTAAAAAATTTTGTTAAAAAATTAAAACAAATTTTTTAAAAAAAATTTTTAAAACATTTGAAACAAAATTTAAAAATTTTTTTAAAAAAAATTATAAGAAAATTAAAAAAAAAATTTAAAAATTTGAAAAAATTTAAATAAAAGAAAAATAAAAATTAAGAAAACATTTTTTGAAATACAAAATTATAATTTAAAAAAAAAATTAAATTTAAAATAATTAAAGTTAAGAAAATTAAAAAAAAATAAAAATTAAAGAGGTGAAAAATTAAAAAAAAATTTAAAATTTTTTTTTTAAATTTAAAAAAAAATATAAAAAAATTTTAAAATACAAAAAAAAAATTTTTAATAAAAAATATACAAAAAATTAATAGAAAAATAAGAAATAAACAAAATAAACAAATAAAAATTTTAAAAAATAAACAAAATTTTTAAAAAAATTAAAAAAAAAATTTAAAAAAAAATTAAAAAATATAGAAATTTTTTTTTAAAAAAAAAAATAAAAAAATTTTTTATAAGAAATAAAAATTTTTTTAAAAATTTTGTTAAAAAATTAAAACAATTTTTTTAAAAAAAAATTAAAGAAATTTAAAAAAAATTTAAAAAAATAAAAAAATTATAAATAAATTAAAAAAAATTAAAAAAAAAATTTAAAATTTAAAAAAAATAATAAAATTTTTATAAAAAAATAAGAAAAATTTAAAAAAAAATTAAAAAATTTTTAAAAAATTTAAAAAAATAATTAAATAAAATAAAAAATTAAAAAAAAAACAAAAAAATTTTAAAAAAAAATTTTAAAAATTAAAAAAATTTAAAAAAAAGAAAAAAAATTTAAAAACATAAATAAAAAATGTTAAGTGTGAATAAATTGTATATATATTTAAGAAGTACTTGTCTTACATGATAAATGAAATGAGACTTATGAATTAAAGAAAAACAATACTGTGCGGCTCGATCGAGATCCCGTTGTAACAGATCAATATCAATGTGTAGCGGAAGTCGACTACGCAGCGCTGCCTATCGTCGCGAATCTCCATCAATCCCCCACTTTCGCGACATAATTTTAATTTCGATTCATCCCCTTTAAATCTAACATTGTTACGCAGTCTTCATGTTTTATAGGACTCAATCCCTTGGTCAGAACGTCTGCTGGATTTTCGTTTGTCGGGACGTATAATATTTCCATTAGGCGTTCTCGAAACTTCTTTCTCACAATATGATAGGATATGTCTATGTGCCTCGACCTTGTATTATCAATGTTGTTGATGGAGAAATCTATTGCCGCCCTATTATCACAGAACAATTGGATTCCTGCAAAACCATTTAACAAATTAAGTTCGCCTAATACCATTTTGAGCCATACAATAGCCTTGACTCCATGTGACATTGCCACATATTCCGCCTCCATTGTTGATGTTGAGATACATTTCTGCTTAGCCGATCTCCACTCAACTACGTTACCTGCTACTTTCATTATCAGACCTGAGAATGAATGTCTGTCATCCAGATCGCTTCCCCAATCTGCGTCGCTATATACTTCAACATTTTTATTTTCATTACTTGTGTACTTTATCCCATAGTCCATCGTCTTACTTAGGTATCTCAGTACATGTTTGACTTGGCCCCAGTGTTGTCTGCCCGGGTTGACGTTATATTGTGACAATTTCGTCACGGCGAACAGTATGTCTGGTCTAGTTTTAACTGCTAGGTGCATCAGCGATCCTATTGCCTCTCTATATGGCACATTGTACATCTCGCTAGCCTCTTCTTGGTTTCGTGGACTCATTTCCGTTGATAGCCGGATTCCTGGTTCTAATGGTGTCTTGGCTCCTCTACATTCTTCCATCCCATATTTCTTCAGGATTGATTTTATATAAGATTTTTGCGTTAATTGCATATTTCCTTTCATATCCCTTTCCACCTTAATTCCTAGTATAAACGAGACTTCACCTAAGTCTTTGATCTCGTATTTTTGAGTAATCATTTTGACTATTTTGTCAATCTTCGTATCTTCTCGTGAGAAGATCAGTATATCATCAACATATACGACTAGCATCGTCCCATCGTCCCTTACATAAATGCAGTTTGATGATTCCAGTCTTCTAAATTTACAACTTGAAAGAAATTTGTCTAATTCTTCGGTCCAATTCCTACTTGCCTGCTTGAGGCCATAAATTGGTCTCATCAACTTTGCGATCTTTCCATCTTCACTTTCGTGTAATGGAGGTAACTTCATGTATATTTCCTCCTTCAAGGATCCATATAAGAATGCATTTTTTATGTCTATATGTCTACTTTTTAGGTTCAGCATCACAGCTAGGGCTAGTAGTAATCTCATTACCGAGAAGTTCGCAACTGGTGAATATGTTTCTCCATAATCTTTACCTTTCTTTTGACCGAATCCCTGTGCCACTAACCTCGCTTTGAATCTTGCAGGTTTTCCATCTGAATCGGTTTTGAGCTTAAAAACCCATCGACATCCAATGGTCCTTTTGTTTTCAGGTAAATCGGTGATGATCCAAGTTTTTCTTTCTTGTAAACTGTCCAGTTCTTCCTAAATGGCTTGTTTCCAGTACTTCGCTTGTGGTGAGGCTAATGCCTCGTTGATGTTTTCTGGTTCGGCAATTTCTAGAAGATTTGCCTCGACTTCCGTTGATTCTCCATCTGTGGACATTGCATCTTCCTCTTTATTTAGATCAATCTTTGGCTTACCCTTTCTTCCATATGGATTTCTGACTTTCTTTTTGGGCCTGCCTCTACGTGGTGTATCATCCCGAGCCTCTGATGCCCCCACTATCTCCTTATGATCTTCTTCTTCCTTTTTAATTATAGTATTGCTTTGTTGATCACTTTCCTCAACTTCGGAACTATATTCCGTGCCTGACCATATACCGTCGTATCCATGCTGCTGTGTATTATTTTTGTATAACCATTCGTACCCTATTTTGGTTTCACAGAATCTGACGTGCTTTGTTGTGACAACGTCTTGTAAATTCGGGGACCACAATCTGTATCCTTTTGTTTTGGATGCATACCCAACTAGTATACACACCAAACTTCTACTATCGAGTTTTCTCTTACCTTGCATTGGCATCTTTGCGTAGGCTAAGCATCCATACACTTTTAAGTGTTTAACACTAGGTGTATTCTCCGTCCAGACACCTAAAGGTGTTTCATTATTAAGTTTCGTGTTGCTCACTCTATTCCTCACATATGCCGCGGTTGTCACCGCTTCTGCCCAAAATTTCTGTGGCAACTTGGCTGAACGTAACATTGATCTAGTTAAATCTAGGAGGGTTCGGTTGATTCTCTCTGCAACACCATTCATCTGTGGTGTCTCAACGTTATTTCTGTCATGTTTAATCCCTAGAGACTTGAAGTATGCATATATTTCTTTATTACAAAACTCAAGACCGTTATCGGTTCTGAATCTTCGCACCTTTTCCCCTGTTTGCCGTTCTACTTCAGCTATATATTCTTGTATACAGCGCCTTACCTCAGTCTTTGATTTGATGCATTGCACAGTCGTTCTACGTGAGTAATCATCTGTAAACGTTATAAAGTATTTGCTCTTTCCTATTGACTCTACAGGCATAGGTCCACACAAATCTGAGTGTATTAATTCACACACATCCTTTGATTGCCTTGTTGGTACAGGTTTACAGGCAGCCTTGGTTGCTTTTCCAATGCAGCATGAATCACAAGCATCGTCTCGTACTCTAATATTTTTATCTACAATGACCTTCTTGAGCTGAAAAGTTCTTTTGATTGTTTCATTATTAATATGACCGAATCTTTCATGCCACAATGACTTGCTTTGAATGTCAAGTGCATACGTATCTGGAACTTTATCATAATCCTTCTCTACTTCACCTTTTACTATATACAGATCATTATTTCTAAGTGCTACACATAATATCTTTTTCGTATATATATTTCTTATTGTTATTTTACCATTTTTGATCATTATCTCATGACCTTTCTTTTCTATTTGAGATACTGACATGAGATTCTTTCTAACGTCTGGGACGTAGTATACATCATTTAAAACTATTCGCTTTATGGAATTTCCTACTTGCATTCTTAGCATTATATGACCTATACCTTTGACTTGCAATATTGCACCACTCTGTTTTTGTGGATGTGCAGCGGTATTAACTACACTAGTGTTTAATTCTTTAAACGATACGAACCAGTCTTTTCTGTTGCTGACATGGTGCGTGCATCCACTGTCCAACAACCACGTGTCATCTAGATCCACCGTATTGATTGATAGTAGGAACGCTCCATGAGGCTGGAACTTCGTATTCTGTCCCTTATGTCCTTCATATCTTCTGGTATTGTTTCGTGCACGACAATCCTTACTGAAGTGACCTGGTTTATTACAACTGAAACATACTAAAGTCTTGGATTTATCTCTTCCCGTTTCTTTGCTTGGACGCCTGTCATTTCTTTTGAATACATGTAAAGCCTCTTTGTGCGTATCTGTTTCAACATCTTGTCTCGAACGTCGTCTATCACATTCTGCTAAGAGTATTCTTGAAATCTCTGCAGAATTGAACTTATCATCTGGCAAACTTGCCAATGACATGTTTAAACTCTCATAACTCTCAGGTAGTCCTGCTAGCAATGCGTACGCTAGATCCTCGTCTCTAGGTTCAGCTCCTGCTTCTCTTAAATTATTAGCTGCAATTTTAGCTCTTGAAATGTATGACGACATGTTTTCATTTTCTTTCATTTTTAAATGATAAAACGATTTTTTTAATTGCATTATACGTACTCTAGATTTTGGCTCATATACCTGCTCGAGTTTATTCCAGGCTTCATGTGCAAAGTTACAGTCCTCAATGTGCACCTGCTGATCTGCCTCGACATGCAAACCAATTATGGCGAGGGCTCTATCGTTATTTAAGCTGAAAGCTGCCCTCTGATCCACGGTTGCAGTCGCAGGACTCGTGATCTTGCCCAGGGCGTAATCTAGTAGGCCCTTTCCTTTTAGCAGCCATCTCATTTCAATTTTCCATGTTCTATAGTTATTTTCCGACAATTTATTCACATGAACGTCGTTTCTCGGCTCACTAGATTGCATCATCTTGCACGTGGTCTAATCCAACACGTGGCCGTATAGGTTATGTTCTATCACTGCGCGAATTCTAGGCGAATTTTGGGCGAATTCTGGGCCCATAACCAATGTTAAGTGTGAATAAATTGTATATATATTTAAGAAGTACTTGTCTTACATGATAAATGAAATGAGACTTATGAATTAAAGAAAAACAATACTGTGCGGCTCGATCGAAATCCCGTTGTAACAGATCAATATCAATGTGTGGCGGAAGTCGACTACGCAGCGCTGCCTATCGTCGCGAATCTCCATTGTTACGTATGTGGATTTTTCCCCATACGCCGCTCTCAACCACTTTTCGAGCTCGCGTCTACGAAGGGAAAACGCCCTAAAAATCCTTTTGCTTATCACATACCACTAAGGGGGGTCATGATCTCGACCATCTGGATCACGACCATGGGAACGGGAGTGACACGACGACGACCCCGAAGAATTTCCTTATATGGAAATTTCAAATGCATCCCCACTCATTTTTGGGACTATATAAACCCTTTGGTTTCTACCCTCTGCGGTTAAAAGCAGTACAGTTACGCGTAGAGTAACGTTGTGTCACGCTCGTACCGAGTCGGTTGAATTCAGTAAGATCGAGCTAAAGTCTCTGTCGGAATCACAGTTGATCCCATAGAATCCGCGAGTTCGGTTTACATTCTATTGGACACTTTGTAATAGCCGCTCGTACGCCCCGCATCGCCAGTGCGTCAACACCGAGCAAATTAGTGGTAATTTTCACACATTTATTACACTATTTAAACGCGACATTCACATTTGTACCAACTAATCTTGAATACACGAATGGTGTTCACTTCTAAATCGAGTTGATTCGTTAAACCCATCTTTTACCCAGCGATCCTTATTAAACTTAGTAGCGCTCACCCACTGATACAACTTTACCGCTCGAGTTGTATCAAATAAAAATTAAGAGTTACGAGGCATTAATAACATTTCCCGCGACTCCCTGATCTAGCATCAGGTTAGTTAGCAACCTTTCATCCAAATAAAGGAATTTTACCAACCTAGTGGCTCCCCGATTTCGCATCGGGTTCGTCCACGTGTAACCCTCCTACGGCTCCCTGATTTCGCATCAGGTTCGTCCGTATCCTACAGCTCCCTGGTTTCGCACCAGGTTCGTCTGTAAGTCTACCAACCTCCGAACAGCTCCCTGGTTTCGCACCAGGTTCGTCTGTGAATAATCCAACCTCCTAACAGCTCCTCGACTTCGCGTCGAGTTCGTCTGTGAACATCATCCTAGTGACACCCCGATTTCGCATCGGGTTCGTTCACGACGTTTCACCCTCCTGCGGCTCCCTGATTTCAAATCAGGTTCGTCCGCGCTTGACTCCATTCCTAGAGGCTCCCTGATTTCGCATCAGGTTCGTCCTCGCCGTCAATAATCCAAGCGGCTCCCTGATTTCGCATCAGGTTCGTCCGCGCACCTTACTAACAAATTCGTTAACCATATTCCTTGGGAAATACCCTTCTCGCCGGCCTCTCGCGTTGCCGCAGCCCCGGCTCGTAACACCATAAAAAAATTAAAAAAAAATAGTTAAAAAATTAAAACAATTTTTTTAAAAAAAATTTTAAAAAAATTTAAAAAAAAATAAAGATTAAAAAAAAAATTATAAGAAAATTAAAAAAAAATTAAAGAAATTTTGTTAAAAATTAAAAAAAATGTTTACATGAAAAATAATTAAAGAAAAGAAATTAAAATTTTTTTTCAAAATTAAAAAAAAATTTTTAAATTAAAAAAAAATTTTAAATTAAAAAATTTTTTTTAAAAAATTTAAAAAAAAAAATTTTAAAAATTTAAAAAAATTAAGAAAAATTTTTTAAAAAATATAAATAAAAATTGTTTAAAAGAAATTGTTAAAAAATTAAAACAAAATTAAAATTTTTTTTAAATTTAAAAAAAAATTTTAAAAATTAAAAAAAAATTATAAGAAAATAAAAAAAAAATTTTAAAAATTTAAAAAAATAAAAAAATTATAAGAAAATTAAAAAAGAAATTTTAAAATATGAAAAAATTTTAAAAAATTAATATAAAAGAAAAATAAAAATTAAAAAAACATTTTTTGAAATAAAAAAAATATAATTAAAAAAAAAATAAAGTTAAGAAAATTTAAAATATTAAAAATTAAAGAGGTGAAAAATTAAAAAAAAATAATTTTTTTTTTAAATTAAAAAAAATATAAAAAAATTAAAATAAAAAAATTTTAAAATCCAAAAAAAAATTTTTTAATAAAAAAATATACAAAAAATTAAAAGAAAAATAAAAAAATAAAAAAAATAACCAAATAAAAATTTAAAAAAAAATAAACAAAATTTTTAAAAAAATTTAAAAAAAAATTTAAAAAAAATGAAAAAAAATTAAAAAATATAGAAAAATTAAAAAAAAATTAAACAAATATAAAAAAAATTTAAAAAAATAAATAAAAAAAATAAAAAATTAAAAAAAACAAAAAAATTAAAAAAAAAATTTACAAAATTATAAAAAATTTAAAAAAAAATAAGAAAAAAATTTTAAAAACATAAATAAAAAAATTTAAAAAAAAAAAAAATTTAAAAAAAATTGTTAAAAAATTAAAAAATATAGAAAAAAATTAAAAAAAAATTTTAAAGAATAAAAAAAATTTTAGAAAAGTTTTGTTAAAAAATTAAAACAAATTTTTTAAAAAAATTAAAAAAATTTTTTTAAAAAAAAATTAAAAAATTTTTTAAAAATTAAAAAAAAATTTTAGGAAAGAAAAAAAAAATTTTTAAAAATTAAAAAATGTAGAAAAAAATTACAAAAAAAAAATATTTTTAAAAAGAAATTGTTAAAAAATTAAAACAAAATTTAAATTTTTTTTTAAATTTTAAAGAAAATATATAAGAAAATTAAAAAAAAATTTTAAAAATTTAAAAAAAATTAAAAAAATTTAAAAATATAGAAAATTTTTTTTTTAAAAAAATATTAAAAATTTAAAATAAAAATTGTTAAAAAAATAAACCAATTTTTTTTAAAAAAATTAAAGAAATTTTGTTAAAAATTAAAAAAAAATGTTTACATGAAAAATAATTAAAGAAAAGAAATTAATTTTTTTTTTCAAAATTAAAAAAAAAATTTTAAAATTAAAAAAAAATGTTTAAATTAAAAATTTTTTTTTAAAAATTTAAAAAAAAAATTTTAAAAATTTAAAAAAATTAAGAAAAAATTTTTAAAAATATAAATAAAAATTGTTTAAAAGAAATTGTTAAAAAATTAAAACAAAATTAAAAGAAAATTAAAAAAAAAATTTAAAAATTTAAAAAAATTAATAAAAAAATAAAAAATTTAAAAAAATTAAAATAAAAAAATTTAAATACAAAAAAAAATTTAAATAAAAAAATATACAAAAATTTAGAAGAAAAATAAAAAAATAAACAAATAAAAATTTAAAAAAATAAAAAAAAATTTCAAAAAGTTTTTTAAAAAATTTAAAAGTAATTTAAAACATTAAAAAACAATTTAAAAAAATTTAAAAAAAATTGTTAAAAAATTAAAACAAATTTTTTAAAAAAAATTTTTAAAAAATTAAAACAAAATTTAAAATTTTTTTTAAATTTAAAAAAAATATAAAAAATTTTAAAATACAAAAAAAAATATTTTTAATAAGAAAGTATACAAAAAATTAAAAGAAAAGTAAAAAATAAAAAAAAATAAACAAATAAAAATTTAAAAAAAATAAACAAAATTTTTAAAAAAATTTAAAAAAATTTTTAAAAAATTTTAAAAAATTTTAAAAAAATTTTAAAAAATAAAAAAATTATAAGAAAATTAAAAACAAATTAAATTTAAAAAAATTTAAAAAAAATTTAAAATTAAATAAAAAATTTAAAAATGAAAAAAAATAAAAAATGTAGAAAAAATACAAAAACATAAAAAATATTTTTTTAAAAGAAATTGTTAAAAAATTAAAACAAATTTTTTTAAAAAAAAATTTAAAATTTTTTTAAAAATTTAAAAAAAATATATAAAAAATTAAAGATTTTTTGTAAAAAAAAAAATAAACAAAATTGTTAAAAAATTTTTTAAAAAATTTAAAAAAAATAAAAAAATTATAAGAAAATTAAAAAAAATTTAAAAATTAAAAAAAAAATTAAAAAAAATTAAAAAATTTAAAAATATTAAAAAAATTAATAAAAAAATTTTTTTTTAAATATTTAAAAAAATTAAAATAAAAAAATTTAAATACAAAAAAAATTTTAAATAAAAAAAATATACAAAAATTTAGATGAAAAATAAAAAAAATAAAGAAATAAAAATTTTAAAAAATAAAAAAAATTTTCAAAAAAATGAAAAAAAAAATTTAAAAAATGAAAAAAAGTTTTTAAAAAATTTAAAAAAAATGAAAAAAAATTTTAAAAAATGAAAATTTAAAAAATATAGAAAAAAAATTTAAAAAATTTGATAAAAAATTAAAAAAAATTTTTAAAAAAAAATTTTAAAAATTTTAAAAAAATTTAAAAAATATATGAAAAATTAAAAAAAAAACAAAAAAATTATAAGAAAATTAAAAAAAATTTTAAAAAATTAAAATTTTTTTTTAAAAATTAAAAAAGAAATTTTAAATGAAAAAATAAT